>NW_026683470.1:0-264000 GCF_030247195.1 Topomyia yanbarensis | reverse complement strand
AATCTCGTTAGCGATCAATTTCGTGCCAAAGTATTCTAAACCCCCGAACGCATCGGAAAGGCCATCATGAAGCAAGCATTCCGGAAGCATTCCAAAGAAGTGAAATCGGAAGCAGAAATGAGAAGAAACGGATTTCCACACAAAAACAAAGTCTCTCGCGTGTACAAGACCTTATCAGCAATTTTAACCGTTATGTGTCCAACACGAAAACACCTTTAACAGGCCGACGAGGGTACCCGGGAACTCACAAATTGAAATGCTCATAACTTTGGATTTCTTTAACCGATTTGGACCCTTTTAGATGATTTGAATTCAGGAGTTTACCCACTTTTTGATTCTGTGAAATTCTGAATGAATGGAACTGGTTCTTGGTAATTCGGATTTTCTGGAGTCATGTTCCAGTACTAGAATATGATTTGTAAATTTTAATTATGTCCTAGCAATATGAGTATCAAAACACTTCAAATCGTCTCGGAAAACTTGTTTTTTTATTTTTACGGGACCATATAGCAATTTGATCACGGAATGGTCACTCATGACCCCACGGGAACCTGCTGCGGAATATCTGTTCTGGGTTCAAATCACCAAGTGGTTCCAAAATCGCGAGGTACAGCCAACTGAAGCAATTACAAGAATTTTGATACCCATATTGCCAGTATTCCACTGAAATTCACAAATAGTATTCCAGCACTGGAACATGCTTCCGGAAATCCGGATTCCCGGGAACCGAATAATGTGACCCGATTGATTTTTACCAAGTCTAAATGTAGATCAGTTTCTGAATCCAAAACACCCAAAAGTGTCGAAATCGTTTGGAAATTGCCTTAGTTATTGGCATTTCAGTTTTGTGAATACCCTCGTCGGCCTGTTACTTAGTAAAAAAAACAGGAACCCCTCTTCACTCCCCTTACTATATCAATAATATTATTAACACAATAGCTTGACATAGTAAAGTTCTAAGATGTCACAAAGTTTCGATTTCCAGATATGGATAAAACATTGGAATTTCATTAATTGAAACCTGAAAAGGTACCCGGGTACCGGGTCGGACACATAACGGTTAAGGAAAGGTACGTGCATTTGGACACGGCTATGAGATTGAATAAAACGAACATGTAAAAACTTTAACAATATGTTTCTTTATTATGTTATTCGCTGAAAGTTTGTATACGATCGGTTGAAATTTTGGCGAACCATTTCAGTGCCATTCTTAAGATATTGAATGTGAGCAGTGCCACGTTCCTAATGTGATGAAACTGGATATAATATGGTTTCGGGGCAGGCCACATTTTGTTTTTCAATAAACATTCCGCTACTCTAAAGAGAAGGCTTTAAAATCAATCAAGATTGTGCTGGCGAATCTTCTTCAGATTAATCCATTTTAGAGCCTTGCGTTTCTTACTGTAGGATAAGAAATAATGATTCTTTGATTGGTGGAGTTTTTATCACCGTGATTTATAATTTATGTTTGTGTTTAACATTAATCCGATTTGACCAAAAATGAAATCAGCAGCTCAAAAATGTTTTACTTGTATTTTTTTATTTCAATTATAGAGGGCTTGTGTTCTATTCTACTAATACTCATATAAATATTTTTCGAAACAAATAAAGATTGGGCCGCTAGCAATGAAACAGTTATTATGATTTTATTCCTATATATTCATCGCGGGTACCTAAGATCTTAGAGCCCCTGGCCCTGGCCCAGTGTGCCCATGTGTAAAGACGGTACTGATGCATTTATGAGTCTAATTTCAAGTTCCGTAATCGTAAATGAAAGAAAACATTTTCCTAATAATATATCAAATAATAATAGTCATAACTGAAAATTGGAAACTCTGTTTTAGGGGGTGGGCGTAGCGTAGTTAGTAAATCGATTGCCTTGTACGCAGCGCACCTGGGTTCGAGTCCCGACCCCGCACATAGGGTTAGAAATTTTTCATAAGATCTTTTTCTAACCCGAAGAGGCGAATGACCTTAAGGTTAACTAAAATTTAAAAAAAAACTGTTTTGAATCCTCCTGGTAGTGCCTTGTGTCTTCCGTTCAGTTTCAATCTATTTGATGACTGTTACTTGTCATAAGATTGTCGTTGAAATTATTTTTTTATCTGATAAACATCGATGATGCGGTCTTCAGAACCACCAACAACTATTCGAATAATTTGAGTGTTAATTTAGCTACGGGATGATAATATGCACAACCGTATACTATTTGTCGTGTATCCGCGGATAACAGATGCCATTTGGAGTGTCAGAGGAATGGAGCACTCCGGCTGAAAATTTTGAAACAGAATACCAATAAAACATTGGAACATTAGAATTAGATTTTACTTTTAAATCAAATTCTCATGGATGTTGTAGTGTGGAACAACCGTGCTAACCAGTTATCCAGGCACGTGTCATTGAAAGTTCATTGAAACAATTAGCGGGGTCTAAAAAATAACCAAAAGTGTTAGCATTCCACAACACATCCGTACCACACGTGACACCTTTCAACAGCTGAATTCTCCCTACTGCTTACTGTACAATGTGGAAGGGATTTCCGCATAGCGAAGAATATTTTACCGTGCAGCAGAATGAACACAGGAGCCAATCAACTGCATTTGAGCTAAAAATGTTTAACCGTGCAGATTCTCGTCTACCCACGCATGCAATGTTCTTTTTGAGAGAAACCGTCGATCCTCTCTTTCTGCAGCGAATTTTCTTCGCTCAGCTTTCCTCACCGAAATGCAGCAGAGATTTTCTCGCCAAATGGCGCGAGCGGCGGCGGGTGGCTTCCCGAACAAGGATAACGTGCGTAGTACGAACTCCGTGCAGAGAGTCCGGGGTTCGGGGATTCAGTTTCAATTTGTCACTGGTCGGTAATATACATAACGTGACGACGACGTCGGTGGCGACGGCGGTTGAATCAAATTTTGACGGTAGATCAGTTACGGCGCGATATATTTTTTGTGTGTGGGGGTTTTCGACTCCACCGTGGGTTTCGATTGCTTTAGCTAAGCATTCCCTTGTGGTCGATAGCCGGCATTGTTTTAGGACTGCTTAGATTTTGCGAACAGATTCGGTGCGGGTTAGTGAGTATATGAATAGGTAGAGGTAGTTCATGTTCGTAAATACATTTATGACAGCTGGTACAAAGCCAAAACGATTAAGCTTAGCTCCGGCGAATAACGGCTTTCATGCACGGTCCGTGAACGATGATCCGGGTCCAGTAGAATTGCAATGGTAAAAGTAAATCAGTGCTCTAATCAGACCGTTCGAAACAGTAATAACATATTTATAAGGATTCACCCGGGGATTACGGGGCCACGACTGTAGCAGAATGTCGGGTCGAAAGGAAGTCAAATAATCTCATCAAATTAAATCTGATTAATTGAAGGAAAATATTTTCTCTTTTTGTGCAATCGGCGTCCCTCACGGTTTTTTATCCGTTGTGGAAAGTAAAATCTTTGGCAGTTTAGCAAGGACAAAAGTGCAGTCAGTTTGAAGTGGGCCATTTGTCTCGTAGTTGCGAAAACCGAAACAAGACTAAAGTAGCGAGAAGAATAAATTAAGTGAATCTGGAGACAAAGTATTCTTTGTAGTTTGAATTTTAAAGGATTAATTAAAATCATTTAATATAATTAATCTATTTTGCGCTTATCTCTCTCGGGCTCTGCAAGCAGCAACAGTTCGCCCGTTGCACCCAGGACAAAGTGCTGGGTGATGGAGCAAGTGAAAAATAAGTAAATTAATGTACGCTACTTAAACAGGATTATCCGAGTTTTACCGCCCCTTACCATAAGTAACCATAAGAGGAAAATTCTCGCCCCTTTCGTGAAAGCATTGTTGTTTGGTCGAAGTGAAAAAGAATAAAAAAGCGCGTGACCAAGTCTGAGAAAAGTGATTTTCTTGCCACCGCATCAACCGCGACAGAACGTTGCCAGAGTCTCATCGGTTTGTTTTTGGTTTTTTTTTCGTCCATCACGATGAGAAGGTCGGAAAAATTATGATGCTCGTTGGTGTGTGAATAAATTGTCTTCCGACTGCGAAACGACGAGACGACAACGAGGACGGTGGTGTGGCGGCTGTGGGTGGTCCCTTCCGCGAGAAGAAGTGGCCGGAAATGAAATTTAAGTGAAACGAGCCCTGCCCGGTGTTGCTGCGAAGAGAAGAGAAGCGCTAAGTGAAATTGAAGGAAGCACCACTGTGAAGAAATATTGTTATAAGCTGGTCGGTAGCTTCCTGGTCCACTTCCGGTGCGACGCGGCTTCGGGGCGTGAGAAGTGCTGAGAGCAACGAGTGGGAAAAATTAACCGGAAAATCCGCCTGTTAGTGAGAAGTGTGATTTGGTGGAAAATTAAATTAAAGTGGTATATTTTGTGAGTCGATTTTTTCAGCGGGTGTGAATGTTCATCCAAGTTTAGCAGAGCAGTAAAAGTTCCAGCGCGAAAGAGTAAAACAAGGTTAACACAATTTATTTACATAATTTATTAACGACTAATGCATATTTGATGAGTACTCGGCCGCACGCCCGGGTCGCTGCTGTAATATAGACTGATTAAGTTTGCAACTTACACGCCGCAAATGAGCCGAACCGAGAGCTCATTTCTCGTTGTTAATTCTACCAGGCCATAAAACGCGTTTGGTTTAGCTTTAATCAGCGGGATTTAGTAGCTCGCTGTAATACGGGGCGGGATTTGTTTGGATTGTTTTATATCGAACGAAATACGGACCAATTATCTTTGATGCGTTGTTTGGTTTACGAGCATTATTTGCCTAATCAATTCTAATCAACTGGAAGAAACGTGTTTGATGTTCATGTTCATGAATCATTACTAGAACACAGTTTATGTCGATAATGCAGGACTTTTGGTGTGTTGATACGGTTTTGAAATGAAATTATACAAATATGCCTTTTATACAGGGGATATCTAAGGTAGCCGAAGCTCAAGGACCGATAACTGTGCAGAACCAAAAATACCTATATACTTTTTCATGATATTTTCTATTTTACCAAAGCTTCGTGTGTACAGAATTTTCAACAGTAATTTCAATATTTGTGTTTTTTTAATGATTTTTATTTTTGAATTCACGTAGTTTCTTAGTCAGATGTTTTATCATATTTTCTGACTCGTTTTAATTTTTTCTCAAAATCAAATATGAAAAATATTGAGGTTTTTCACATATCATAAAACACACTGTCTTGAAGAATTATTTTTATTTATGCAATGCAAAAAATAGATGGATTGTTGTACCAAGAATTGGCGCTCGTACGTTCATCTGAAATAAAAAAAAACCGAAATGGGTCTTAAAACATATTCAAATATCGTGTCATCTTTTTTTTCAAAAATGCATACTGTAAACAAAATGGTAGGCATTTAAATAAAAAAATAAATTGTCAAAAATCCATCCCTAAATACATAACAAAAGATTAATTATTAAAATTTCACAAACAGGATGGTGCAAAGAAAGTTAAATAATTTTACTCTCTTTTTGAGCTAAAATCATGACTTCAAGAAGCATTGCTTCTTTTCTAACCCAGTGAAATTAAAAACCTCCTTGTTGTCGATTTATCAGTGAGAGAATTGAAAGTTCGAAAACGTTCAATCATTATAATTTCTAATTACAAATTCAGTTAAATTAGATAATAGTAACTCGCTGGGCCTCTGTGACCCCTTGCCTTTTTGATTATACAAAATAATAGTAAAAAGCTGAACTTCTATAAGTGACCTCCATTTTCGATGTAAAATTGTGTGCTGAATCCGAAAATAATGTTCAGTAGAACAGTTGGTCGGTGTTAAGTCAGACCGGACCAAGTCGCAAAACATCAAAAAATGAGATAATGATAACACTGGGTAAAGAATTTCTTCATCTACATTCGACTTTTGGCAGATTTGAAATATGTAACCATAAACAAGAATTATGTCAAAACATAATTTCCAATTATAACGTAAAGGATGCTGCAATTCAAATTTTAAACCCGTTTTTCTCGAAATCAATATTTTGTCACTTGGTCCGGTCTGACTTAACACCGACCAGTTTTCGAGTAAGAATGAAAAAGTGACTTTCACCTTTAAGGGGTTATATATGTTGAGGTCGGCCAAAAAATCGATTTTTTTTTATTCTTCAATCGTAAATTTCAGGTTCTTGAGAATGTTACCTCAAATTTTTATAGAGATCGGAGCAGTAGACGCAAAGTTATAGCGTTTTTCATCTTGCTCCCTTATGGAGGTGTTGCTTAAACTTGAAACTTTAAATGCGATTATCTCAAAATCATTTTTCCCAAAAACAGCTTTGTGGTGACTACGATTGCCGAAAAAGTTTTCAACTGATCTCAAAATTTTTTTTTGCTTGTTCGTAATTGAACTGCCGTGTCCTTGAACGATTCCATTTTTCGTCAAAATTTTCATATTAATGTTGTGAATTTTTTAATAACTTTTTTCAGGTAAAAATAGTGATTTTTTTTGGAAAAACCGTCCCCGTTTCCAAAAAGAAGAATTTTTTTTAATCGATCGTTCAAGGACACCACAGGTACATATACTAATGATTTTTTTTAGTTTGATGATTTCAGTTGAGCTGTTGGACAGGAATCGTAGTCACGGCAAACCTCTTGAAAAAAAAACGTTTTGCGCAAATTGTTATAACTTCGACAATTATTATTATTTTTTTATGTTCTCAAGTGGATTTTGCAAATTGAACATTGTGCTACGCTAAACGTATAACAAGTATTTCATAAAAATAGGGCTACATATGTTTATAAAAATTCAAACTTTTCCCTTTTTTCCGCATCTCAACATATATAACCCCTCAAAGAAAAAAGTTCGTTTAGTAAAATCTATATATCTTCCGTTATAGTGCATCAACATGAAATATAAATATGTTAAATTTGGGGTAAATGCATGTACGAAGTTCGTACGAAGATTTTGTTTTGATGCGACTACTGGTTCTGACGTTATTTATGAGTTTGTTGATTTTTTTAATTGAGCGTTTGGTCAAGATATTGTGCATAATAAAGCAATTGTAAAAATTATATTTTTGTTTAGACTTATAGCCTGATAAAAACTAATTTTGCAAAAATGAGTATTTTTTAGTTTCTCTGGATTAATTTATTGAACCGTCCTAAATCCATATTTAGTGCTTATTTGGTCGGTGTTAAGTCAGACCGGACTAAGTCGCAAAACATAAAAAAAATGAGATAATGATAGCAATATATAAAGAATTACGTCAGCTACATTCGACTTTTGCCAGATTTGAAATATGTAACAATAAGCAAGAATTATGGCAAAAAATAATTTCCATTTATAATATAAAGGATACTGCGATTCAAACCTTAAACTCGTTTTTCTCGGAATCAATATTTTGTCACTTAGTCCGGTCTGACTTAACACCGACCATTTCATAAAATGTTAGGGATTCTCTGTTAGAAGAATGTTAAAATGAAGAATTTGAGAAAATTTGATCTGAGGCAATATTCGACCTTGTTTATTCAAATTAAGTTTCCACTAAAATATAATTTTTAGAAATACTTTATTTTGCCCAAAATCCTGACCAAACATTTATATTTCTTTAAAAATGAGGGAAAAATTAAGAAAAAATATCAACAAACTCGTAACTAACATCAGAATCATTATTCACACTAAAACAAAATGTTCAGACGACCAAAAGTACCATCCACCTTTACTATAATTATAATCCACCCTCCACCTTTACTATAATTATAATTATACTTCGTGTGTATACTCTATAATCGAAGATATATGGATTTTACAAAACGTACTGTTATTTTAAAGGTGAAATTCATTTTGTAGTGTAACTCCAAATCAGCTCTACTGTAAATTTTTTGGACTTCATTTTCGGACTCAGTACACGATTTTATATCGAAAATGACCACCAGCTTACTTAGTTCAGAAGTCCGATTTTTTTGAAGTTTTCAACGAACGGTTTTGAAATATTTCACTTTCAATAAACAGAAAATACAACTTCTTCAAAATTTTTAAATAATTTCTCAACGTTGGGTTCGGCAATTCTGCTTGCGAGCTCAGTCTTATTGGCGTGCACGGAGATTGGTTTCAACAGCTGAAATATTGCCAATTGTTTAAATTTATTTAAATGTTTTGAATATGTATTCTTAAGGGGACCTTCTCCTGAATCGGGTGAAGAAGTTCGTATGTCTTCTTTTTCCACAAAAAAATCTCAAATATTGCTTTAATTTTCCGCCGAATCCAGGAGTCCCCCAAAAATGATAATGTTTCAGAATATGCAAAAAGAAAAAAAATGGCAAAAAGATAAACTCCTATTCTCCCTCAAGTCAACCTGTCGCTCTTCCATTTTTTTGGCAAGTTTACACACTGTATCGTAATTATACGACTTCTACAAATGTATTTTGCACAATTAGCAAAAATTGTTCGAACCTGCAATTTTCAGCTAGATTAAGCAGTATTTTAGGTGTTAGGACGTAACAGGCCATAGGGCCCGAAGAACCTGAGCCGCTCCAGAAGCCAATGAGATTTTTTTTTGGAAACCGAATAAAAATGGAAACTACCTGCCGTTTGAAGTCGCTACCAGTCATGAAATTATTTAAATTGAAAAGAGGCTTCAATGTTGAAAATCCCAAGGAAGATTTTTTTCCTGAAGAAAATTTTATTTTTCATGAGCACAACCAAGAATTTTTCATTCGAAAATTGCATTTTTGCCTAGATATCAGATTTCGACCTTTCATGCAGTTTGAAATCACTTGGCATCAAAATGAAACGTTTGGACGTTTTGGCTTAGGTCGTTTTAATGGTTAAATGATCAATATCGAAAGCAGAAAATTGGCCGTGTGGCATCAAACATAAAACTATTTCTGACAGCATCGTGATCAAATTGAAAATTCTTTGAGATCCTGAAATCTCCTGTTGACAACAAAATAAGTACCAAATTTGATGGTTTGAAGGAGAAGTTCAAACAAAACAAAAATCTTCTAAAAAACGCAAAGTATAAAATGATAGCCAAATGAGTTTAAAAATTTGATATAGTTTTTGAAAATAAAGCAAAGTCCGAAACTAAAATAAGATTTCAATTATTTGCTGAAATAAACATATGATTTTTACCTGTTTTAATTACAATGTTTGATTTTGCTCGTTAAATAAGATTCTTCTCATTCAAAGGTGATCACGAGTATTTTCGTATATTAATCAACTTTGTCAAATATTCAATTTTACTAGTACTGTCCATTTAATCTATTTTATAAATTCATTATTTTATTTTTTAAATTGCATACTTTTTATTTTTAATATTTTATTATTAATAATTATTAATGTATTATTAATTTTATTCATTTGGCTTACTTTATTCATTTTTTTTCTGATTGTTTATTTTATTCGAGTAATATTTTTTTAAATCTTATTGGGCCTTTTAAGTGCGTATACCTTATCTGCAAACGATAAACAGAACGTGAAATAAAGATAAAGAGATAAGTTTCACTTTCATTTTCGACAATTGTGTGATCAAGATGCTTCAATAAACGCCAACATAATAAATGACATAAAGCATACACAGATATTTATTAATTTATTTTCTTGAATTCGTTGCTCGATATTTCGAGATTGTCGATGGTACTACTTTGCCGATAAGACGAGATTCGAGTGTGTATGCAATAAGGACAAACTTTTTTAATTATTAATAACGTTAAATAACACAGAAAACGACTTAGGCCTTTGGGAATCACTTTCGCTGGAATGCCTTTTCCCCAAGCCGTCGTGTGCTTTTAGCCGTTGATGCGGCGTTTTTCGTTTTTTTTTTGCGACGCGATTAAGCATAATTTTCGTTGGGAATATAGGACTTGAAGCATCGCTTCATGAACCAAAATGTTTGTAAATTAATGCTAAAATATAATCAAACGCACGGTTTGGCAATTTTCAATATTCAAATAGTTTTTTATACATTAAAAACAAGACGGAATATTTACCTTGACAAAAAACGTGGTTTACATAGCAATTTTTTAAAAAAAATCTAGCGATAAAACTATTGCAAATTTTTACTTGCTCTTCTCGCTACAATAAAGACATCAGCTTATAGTTTCATAAAAATAAACAAAACGAGTTTTGAAAAATTGGCGGTTATACGACTTTGAATATCCACGTCTTTCATCTATTTTTGCTTTGAGAGTTTGAAATGAGTGCCATAAAAGATGATTTCGCTAATGCTCTGCGCATTTCGGGAAAATAGAGGATTTTAAGGAAATATTGTGAACTTAAGGAAGATTATGCAAACTTCATAGAAATTAATTTTTTTCGACCCGCGGAGAGCTTCATGAAATTCAGTAACAGCTTCATAAAGGTACTGCGTATTCATCGGATGTACTGAAAAACTCAGAAGAACTGAACGATTTTTGGGGACATTCGGGATTGGCGAACATTAGTTCTATTATCATCAGGAAATGTTTGAAAACCTAGAAAAAATGCACAATATTCAAGTAAGATCTGTGCTTTATATAGCCTGTAAAATCTGAATTATAGAGCACTGCTTAAAGCACATATTCGTGAATGTCAGTAAAGTTTTGCTTGTGGGAAATGTCGGAGACCTTACGGAAACTTTGTAAAACTTTTAGGAAATTCGATAAATTGCGAATTTAGGCACATTCCGTGAGCTCTAGGTGCTGCTAAGTTTAGAAAAAAAAAATCGAACTTCGGGAAGGATTGACAATCTTTAAGAAAATTCATTAGCTGCAAGCTCTACGGAAAGTCGATGGACTGCACGCAAATTCTGTTGAAAAATGTGCAAACACTAGGGAAGTTGTGCGAACTTCAGATAATTTCTGAGAGTCCTCAATCTGAGATGTCGTCATTCAAACAAGTTACCGTAAAGGAAATTACGCCATGGTCGCACTGGGAGAGGGGTTATAGCAGCATATTGGTTTTTGTACGGAGTCCACGAACGTTTTGGTAGTAGAACGAAGCTGCATGATAACTGTTAGCGCACGATTTGGATCTCTTCCGTTGTCAATTGAAATGTCATTATGGGCGAAAGCGTACTATTGCGGGGTAGTAAAGCTGACTCATTGCGATTCATTACCTGCTGGTGCGGACAAAAAGCGAAAGAAGTTGCGCGCGTTCGGTCCAGACTGAAAATCAAACGGTCGGAAAAATAATTGCTGTCATGACGTTTTCGATAGGGTTGACTCGGTCGTCAAACGGTGGGATAACAAAATTCTCACAAGTTTCCTATCTCATGCCTCTACGCGAGTCTTAGCCTATTGATGACATTTGGTGCTTAGACCGGCGACGACTGCGTGCTATCAGCCTTCTGCCGATAGTAGCAGAATGAGAGGGTGCGAACAGATCTAGTCCAGAAAAAAATGCCCTAAAAATGAATAGTTGATCGGAAATTAGCTCCAATTATTCTTTAATCTGACTAGTATCAATGATTACGGCTCAATATGCATTGAAAATTCACTGCATCTGTTTTTATGAACCTAATTTCAAGCTTCGTTATTGCTAACAAGCCCTTGCATCAGTTTCAAAATCCTTTATATTTCCTTTCAGTGTCGTTATTATCTTTCGTATACTTGTATTCCACAAACAATCCGATATGGAAAATAAGAAATACTTTCCTTGATGTATAACATCTCGCGTTATTTTTGCCTGTATTATGTGTTATCACTCGGTAGTTTTCAAGCCAATAAATATATCGTAGAGAAGAAGTAGCGAATTCTGTCCAAATACTGTTGCAATAAATAGTGATTCGGCCCATTACGCAGATAAGATTAGCTTTTCTAGGCAATACTCCCACGGTCTGCCGTGTGGAGTTCAAATTGTTTTTGTTTAGGGAACATAGGATACTCTCGGTGGCCGGCTACCCAGAGTTTAAAAAGAACCAAAAACTAAACAAGATCTCTTTTTTAGAGTGATCGTGTACTCGAAGACTAACTAAACAACTGTCTAATAAAATATGCTTCACAGGTCGCATCGCTTGCTTGGAGCGAATACTAGACCTTATACCCTTCCAAACCACCAACTCCGCGACACCTATGGAAGAGTCTGATGAATCGTCATCCTTCCGTTAAGTAGGTGGAGCATCAACACTTCCCGTCTATCTTATCCTTTATGCTTCCTCGTGAACGATGGAGATGGGGGCGGCTGGCAATGATGGCTATCATGTTGTTGAGGTTTTAATATGGGTGGGATTGGTATGAATTCCTACTTGCCATTTACTAAGCAGCTCTTATTAGATAAACAGTGGTCAAACATGATGAAGTCAGTGTGCAATCCGCCAAAATCATCGTCACAACGCAACGCAACGTTTTCGATAGGGTTGACTCTAGAGCTTCCATTTCCGGAAAGTTTTCAACTTTCCGGGATTCGGAAAAAATAAAAAAATTCCCGAGAAATCCTGGGATCCTAGAAATACAGAAGAAATATAATATTTCACTTTAAATAAACACTTAAATAAATGAATTTAAACTTTTCAAACGCGATTGTTTGCTGTATATTTGTTCTAAAAACAGTTATCAGAAGATGTGATCCAATGCATCATTGTCTTTCGGAACGTATGGTATCTTTTTCGGCTCAAGATACTCCAGCGTATCCTTGGCGTAATGGGAAGACGTCTTTTCCGGCCAGAAGACGTACTTCGCAACCGCATGATGCTCCTTTATGAACGGCTGAAGAATTTTCTCAAGATATTCCTCCTGGTACACTTGTTGATTGATGGCCAGACCGCTCGGCTTGAAGCACGGCTTTGAAATTCTTTTTTTTTTTTTTCAAATTTATGCTTAAACGTATATTTTACTTCGGGGGTGTGGCCGACTTGTCGCTGGAATAGTAGCTGTCATTTCCTGATATGTGGGAGCGGAAAGTAACTTTCGTCGTCCAACACGAACGACGTCCCGCGGTAGTTCTTCGTCATCCACCAGCACTGCGATTTCAGAATCGCTATCTGCTCGTCCGTGTACTCGCGGGATCGAGTCTTCTTCCGACATATGATGATCTTCATCTTAAGGGTTCGGTGAGTCAAGGTATGGGAGCAGTGATATT
Organism: Topomyia yanbarensis; assembly: GCF_030247195.1. Taxonomy (NCBI): domain Eukaryota; kingdom Metazoa; phylum Arthropoda; class Insecta; order Diptera; family Culicidae; genus Topomyia; species Topomyia yanbarensis. The sequence continues at coordinate 251,005 of NW_026683470.1, read as the reverse complement.
TTCAGCTGGCGTCACGCAAACTTGTTGTCGAACAGCTTTTCCAACGCTTCCTTCTTCCTCCTCGTCAGTATCTTAGCCGGACGGCAGTTACCAGCCCTCCGCTCCACGCTCAGGGATGCCAGAATCCGGTAAGCTGCCGACGGTTCACTTTTTTGGATTTTGGCACATTTTTGCCTTTCTCATATAGAAAGGTTATGCAATCACTCTGAAAAACGTCAACCTAATCCCGGCCAATTTTTTTTGACTCGCATAAGGTTTCTGGATTTTAACAGGGGAGTAGTTGACGGTTTAAAGAGAGGGGTTACACCCCCCTCAACTGTTCACTCTCCTCCCTTAAAAATCTTCTTAAATCACCCCTCAGACCACCACCCCATCCAGCCCTCATACCCCTCCCCTTCAACCCCATCATCTTTAAACCACCACTATATCACAAAGCATACCAATTTAAGCTGGGGAGTCGTTCGTTGATGGGACTTTCGCCCTCCTCACATACCCACCCCCGCATGACAAAATGAGTTAACATTGCTAATGCTGATTAGGCTAATGATGTTTTTTGTTTCAAGTGTTTCACCGTCGACACGTAGCTCATCAAGTTCGTGGTTGGCAAGCCATTGTGTTTGAGTGCAAAGAGTACTAAGAATGTAATGGACATTTCCACAGTTATGTTGAACATAAAAAGCCTCCGTGCCATAGTTTAGAGAAATGAGAAAGGCACAATTGCACCGCTAGGTGGATTAAAACAGGTTTTTTTTTAAATAAATCAACACCATAATTAATATTTGTTTGCAATTTTTTTCATTTAATATCTAGCTATTGGAACATGGCACGAAAAATCACAATAGAAAAAGATATATTAAAAAATAAGGTAGTTGCCACAGAAAACGCTTTATAAATCGATAACCTTTAATCCTATAAGTTTTTAGGCAAAATTCTTTATTGCGAGCATTTCTAAAACTTTTTCGAAGACACCACTTTCAATCTGGCTAGTATAAAAAGTTGATTTTTTTAGTTCGGTCATAGTGAAATTATGTCTAATTTTTATTTTCAGCAGTTTAAAGGAAATGTGTGTGCGAACAATTTCTGTGAGTATAGTCGATGGTTTGGCTCCTAGTGAATTAAGTTCACGATTTTTGACATTTCCGACCACTGTGCGTGCGTGAGTTCTGTAACTAGACGGCACGCTACGGTAAGCAATACGCCGAAACAACTAATGAAATTTTCATCTACTATAACTAATACAAACAAACAACATTCGACATCTCGTCGCTGTTGTATTATCTTATGACAAGCGCCATTTTGGGGTAAATTTAGTTAGATATGTCACCTCACTTGTCTAAAAAATCTCTACAAAGTGGCATTTTTAGAATTTTGACATTCTGCTTGGTTACTGAGACATAGCGAGAAATGTGCTGAGAAATTTTTAATTTTTTGCTTCAAATAACTGTGTTGTGGGATTGGTTAAAGTTATCTTGATGCATAAGATGTTTTTATATGCTAAACTATCTGAGAAACACAATGGCATAATCATTTTCAAAGCAAAAATACACTAATTGTGAGAATATTTCAGTTTAAGTTTTAAACTGAAAACATCATATTTGGCAACACTGTAACCAAAAATAACTATTATTTCTAGATTCCCTGACTCATTTCCTTTAAAATGCATCTCACCGATTGTTTATAGACCAAATGAAGCCAAAGATATGAATAAAAGTTAATAATTGATGAATTTTTTCTATGGAAAATTTTCTATGAACGATTATGACACGCCATACAAATTTTGTCATCAATATACACCTATGACACGTGTGAGTGCGACTTTTGTATACATTTATAGAAAAAAACTCGCAACATAGTCAACTGTTCTTGGTAATATTTGAGAGATTAGTACAGAATACATGGACGCATCAATTGTCTTCTTAGTATTGTTTATACCATTTATACGTTTCAAGAAAATCAATCTCAAACTTCAAATGTGCTAAATGGCGCTTGTCACAAGATAGCACAACAGCGACGATCTGCTAATACGCCACAGACAGCGAGCCAATAAACAAATGCCAGGCAAACTATGTTTCACGGTATTCCTAAACCAACAGGTACCATACCGAGGAAGCATTTAACAATACAGAAGACTGCACAGAGTTACTCGAAAACACAAAATGCACCAAACATCTAACAGCGAAAATCAAAGCTGCTCTAGCGACGACGATATGGAAGCAAACAAAAGCGAGACAGAAGGCGGGCGGAACGATCAGAAGAGTAAAGCTAATCATTGCTCACAACCCAGAAAGAAAATTACCGCATGGAAAGCTGTGCACATAGGCATTTATGTTCCGTATTTATCTCTCACGAGTTAGTCAATAAGTAAATAATAAATATACATAAAAAAATAAAACATGAAAATAAAAATGTACCTTTGAACATTTTATTTTCCAAAATATTAAACAAATGCTAATGTTGCAGAGGGGGTTGATTTTAAATACTGCAAGTATATTCATGAACCGCATTCAACTTTATCATACATGATGTAGTCCTGTTTTATTGCATTCTGCAGGTTTCTTCATGTTACCGATTTTCGTTTTTTGCAGTTTGCTGATATAACTAACGTAGGCACCAGCATAGACCAAGACAATGCTAAATTCTTTGAAATGGGGTGGATTTGAGTTGGATATCTTTCCTACCCATATTTGGGATGGAACTTCTCTTGATAGAACCCAGACTGAGCAAACCTTCATCTGGTGGGTGGTTTCTGGAGACTGTCACTTAAATCTCCCTTTTAACAGCGGGGAGCCGTTTGGTTTTCCAGTTAGAAAGGAATAGATGTTTGTGGTAAATCTCCGATCCGATAAAATTTTGCAAGGCTTTGGGAACTGGATAACGATTACAAACGAGTTTTTGATTCTACTCGCATTGACGATCAAGGAACTAATTCTAAACGATATTCCCAACCCAATGTGGTAGAGAGTTATTGACTGTTATTTATTATTTCTTCGCTGTCACTTTTCAAGATCCATCCGATTTTCATACCTTTTCCTCATCCTGTACCATGCTCAACTCAATGAAATTATCGTCAGCCATGGGAGGCGAAAATTCCCGATTAACGTGAGAACGTGTCTTTTCTATTGTTTTGTCTGAATCCTAAACTCATTATGTTATGATAGCACCATTTACCTTTCCGCGATAACCCTGTTCATTACAGTTTGAATCGAAGCACTGGTTTTACTAGCAATTCAATTCACATTTCGATAATAACGTAACCTATATAAGACATTTCCTTTCCTCCTCGTTTCCGAATCCTCTGCATATCATAACCAAATATGGTACCCCATTGAATAGGGAATCACTTTTGACTCCATCCCGGAACTTTATCATTTGGCAATCTTTCCCTCATGAATAGAATCTATGGCAACAGAGCCGAGAATAACGGTAGAAGTAAAAGTAAAAGCTTTCGTAGGATCACCGGATGTTCTCGATTTCTCACCGCATGTGTGCATATGTGCGGGTGAAAGTGTGGGTGTGAGTGCTCCTCACGGAATTCCCTCCGGGAGAGAAAGACTCCGGATCACGCTAATATTATTCAAATTACCCATAATTTCGCTTGGCTTAATGTAATGCTCCACCTGCCCGGTTTCAGGTCTCGAAGAACAGCGCGGTTTCTATGGTTCTTTTTTTCACTTATGTGTTTCGGTTATGCGAAGTCGGGTTTCCTCACACCGCGCCATTATTGCCTTTGAGAAACTATGTGATACCGTGCCAAAAAGGGATGAGGTGGTGGACCAGTCAGGTATCACGTGGGGTATCGTCTTATCTCGATGATCTTTGCCTCGGCGGCTTCGCAGAGCGCCATATTACGCACGATTGAATACTTTCCCCGTGGTGGGATTTTCTTTTTTGTCCGTGTCTACTTTCGTTGTATTCTTTCTTCTAGGCATTATTTTTCGGCGACACACATTTATGTGAAAAGCGATCTGCTAGTACTGAGGGGGTAATTGGGAGGTGTTGGCTTTTGTTTGTGTCCTCAATTTGGGCTTTGTTTGTGGAACGGGGGATTTCTTGTATCCTTCTCCGTCTTTAGCTCGACCCGTCGATAATGGATGTGGATTGGTGTGAAATTGTTTCCCTTATCTGATGGAACTGACGTAGTCACCCCGTCAAGGTGAGCATAGCTAGGCTCGACAGTTAATTAATGGAGGATCATTTCCTGCGGGAATTGTGGACGGGAACCGTCTGCAACGGTGGGGCAAAAACATTATTTAGCGTGACAAATTAACCTTTGTGGTCGACGTAGGATACTTTACCCCCGTGGAGCGATAGAATTACAACCGTATATTAGTCGTCTTCTAGAGATGAATGCCAAGTAGCACACGGCAAGGCACTCAAACTTATGGATTTGTAAAAAATACGTCATCAAACATGATTTTTAGTTAGTTATATAGTTTAATTGTTTTAAGAAAGCGAGACAAAAACTCAATATAATTAATATCGAGAATAGCACTTTCGAAAAGTAGAAGGAAGATGATTAAAAATAGCGTTTTCCGTTGGGTTTCTGCAGGTCAGGATCGTTGTAAAATATTCAATACACGATTATTAGCAATTGATAGCACACAAAAGAGAAAAGTTTTCTCTTACGTTGACTTCGGTAAGAACTCCTTAAAGTGAATTTTGTCATTTGGCTTTTGAGCCCTAATCATATGTTTGTCGAGATAAGCCCTTCGAAGTATTCTAATTATCATACAGATATATTGTTTGCTTTTTGAAATTCTTAAATAAAATGATCTTTGTGTTAAAAGTTGTAAATTTGAGGGAAACGAGAGAAAAAAATCAAATTTGCGTTTACAACTCAACTGTAAAATTATCGCCCTTCTTTAAATTTAAAGAAAAAGAATATAATTGGTAAGTTACTTTACAGTAGTACTTTACCGTAGAATTGGAATTTTGTTGTGACTAACTTGATGGCACACATTTGAGCCAAAGAACCTACCCTGCCAAATGGCGGTGTTGGGCAGCTTGGGGAAAAATCAATAGCTGTGTACAGGGCACGACATTACAATGTAGCTTTTTCAGATCGTGGAATGTAATTCGCGAATGAATTTCAAGCTATCAAAATCTGAGAACTGGAGACTATATAGTCTTCAGTAAAAACATGCTGCGTGACGTTTTAACTAAAGCTCGTGCTCCCATATGTTACAAGTTGCTATAGACCCTCGCCATTAAAACTTAATAATTTTTAACAACATTCTAAAACCTAATACAAAGCAATGCTCCGTGCAATACTTTTAAACAATTCGTTTATTTCAATTAATCAATTATCTCTTGGAATTAAGCGAATACAATTACCTAACAACTATGTGATATAAATAGTCTATTTGCTGTTAATCGACCAATAGAAAAAATGGCACAATTTGGGTGATCCTCTTAGCAAAAATACGTTGGTCTGTTCTGAAAATATTTTTCAAAACGAGCAGCTTCAATACACTAGTTTACAAAACAAAAATAAAAATCGGACTTGCAATATTTTCGATGTAAAACGGTGTGCCGAATCGGAAAATGAAATCTGAAAATTTTATAGTAGAACAGTTTTCGAGTTTCAATAAAAGAACCATTTCACTTTTTAAATAAAAATACGTTTAGTAAAATCCAAATATCTTCAGTTATAATACACCGATATAAAATATTAGTAGGGGAATGTGTTCGGTTGTCGGCACATTTTTGTTCACAATATTACTCCAATTGAACAATACAATATAAGCATACCAATGGAAAGCTAGAGGCTTTATCTAATAACTTATGAAAGAATTTAATTTATTCTTTCAACATGAAAAAATTTATTAACAATTCAGTAAAATGATAATTTTTTACCATTTTGAAAAATGGGGTCGGTTGTCGGCACCCTAAGAATTAACTGTGTGATATAGGGGAACATGGGGAGACTTGACCAAGCGCAAAATTCTATTTTCGGCTATGGCGTCTTCTATTCGTTTCTTAATTTTTTTTCAAAAATATTTTTATACTTGTTTCGATCCCTTAAGGTAATTTTGAAAGTTTGGAGTAAAAAATCCTTTCCTTGCAGAAAATATTACGTGATTAATAAATTTGCATTAAATGATGTAATTTTTTATCAAACTTTGTATGGACATATCTACTCAACTACTAATTACTATTAAAGGACTAATATACCATCTTAATCCTTGTGAAGCAGTGAAATGATTTTACATAAACTGGAACATTGGAATAGTTATTACTAGAATTTGCATGACATTAAACGCAATAACTAATGTTGGGGAGACTTGACCAAGGCGTGGGGAGACTTGACCAAGAGAATTTTGAAAAATTATAACAAAAAATAATGACATAAAACATACTGTAGAAAAACTTTTGTAGCTTTTCAAAAATTAAATTAAAAATTCTGCAAAAAATCATGAAGACGCGCAATAACTTTGCGCATTATATCTGAATGATTTTTGGGGGATTGAAGGCTTTTTTAGAGATTTATGCAGTTTTAACTGAAAACCTGGTCAAGTCTCCCCATGTTCCCCTAAATAGTCTATTTGTTGTTAATCGACCAATCGAAAAAATGGCACAATTTGGGTGATCCTCCTAGCAAAACTACGTTGGTCTGTTCTGAAAATATTTTTCAAAACGAGCAGCTTCAATACACTAGTTTACAAAATAAAAAAAAATCGGAATTGCAATATTTGACCACCATTTTTGATGTAAAACGGTGTGCCGAATCTGAAAATGAAATCTGAAAATTTTATAGTAGAACAGTTTTCGAGTTTCAATAAAAGAATCATTTCACCTTTTAAACAAAAATACGTTTAGTAAAGTCCAAATACCTTCAGTTACAATACACCGATATAAAATATTAGTAGGTGAATGTGTTTGGTTGTCGGCACACTTTTGTTTTTGGCTCACAACATTACTGCAGTTGAACAATATATGGATATAAGCATACCAAAGGAAAGCTAGAGGCTTTAGCTAATAACTTATGAAAGAATTTATTTTATTCTGTCAACATGAAAGAAATTATTAACAATTCAGTAAAATCATAATTTTTTATCATTTTGAAAAATGTGGTCGGTTGTCGGGACCCTAAGAAAATTTACTAAAAATGGAAAACTATGAAAGAAAATCACCAAGATTCAAAGAAAAAATATTCATTTCAACTACCATCAAAGGCATTATGAACATCATTCTTCGTCAGAACCACAATATGCACTGACGGATCGCATTCACTGTAATTGAGTGAGTTTCAGGGTGTCCATTTTTTACCAAAGGTTCACACAAATCAGATAGAAGTCCACGCTGGCATGTATCCAAAAGGGGAGGGGTGCTGCACGGTAACCCCGCTACCCCATCAAATTTTCTGGTCGTGAAAATCTGGTATATACAGTGCTAGTTAGTGGTGAAACACGACCAGGTGGGCTTTCATCATGTAAATGCAAAACGCTAAACCGGAAGATTTTCAGAATGGTGCCAAAGATCGATCTCTGGTATTTATTAGTAAAACCCGTTCTAAATATACCCATACTGATTCGGTTATTGAGAATTAAGCATTTGCCACAAAAATGGGATACCGACCATGTTTGGGTGCCGACAACCGATTTTAGCAAGTTTTTTGAAAACTGATCAATAAAAAAAATTCTGGCGATCATTTCGGTGCCATTCAATGTTGAATCACAAAATAGAATAAATTCAAATCGTAAATATTCAATGCGCATACTTTTTAGATCGATTTACTACTTTCGATAGCACTAAGCAAATCATAAAAAAACTTTTAACCTTCCGGAAGTCGCGCTAGTGCACTGAGTGCACGCTGCTCTGAAAATCTAGCGAAATCGTCTTAGCGCACCAGCGGCTGCTCGTTCAATGGGTCATAAACGCGACTTCCGGAGGGTTAAGTAGAGTTTCACTTGTTCAAAAAATATACTGGTTGTAGAACAGAACATTCGAGTCTGTTTGCTTCAGCAATCGACACAAAAAAATCGTGCTAATATAACACACAAATAATATTTATCAGAATGTCTCTGTCTGCTTTCTGTCAAAAGTTACGTAGGGGTGCCGAGAACCGACCATTGCTAGCAACCGATCACTTTTTCCTATGTTAAATTAAAGGCGAATTGATGTACTTTTACTTAAGCACTTATTATTTTAAATCGAATGAAAATTGTGAAAGTATAAAATTTTTGGAGAATGGAAATTTCTGTGTTTCGCTGGTTCAACTTATTAAACCATCTTAGTCCCCTTTTTTTCTGGGGCTGGTTTTATAAAATATTAGGGATTCTCTGTTAGAATACTGTTAAACAAATAATCAGAAGGAATTTTGAGAATATTTTTTCAACCTAAAGAAAAATGAAACATTTTAAACGTGATTGCATGATGGAGAACCTATCTATAAAAAAATTTAACAATAACTTTATACATGTTTTTGAATTTCACGCTAATTGACATACAAAACTGTAATTTCATCACAGAATATGACTCGATGCATCATTTCCAATCAAAATATATTTTACAAAAATATCCTATTATGCCATAGTGGCGAGATATTTGGAATTTTGCTCCAACAAAAAACTATTAATCCGTGTAATTATGCAAGTTATTCGCGTTACCCTATCATAAAATGTCAACAATCTAATGTTTATCGTTTTAAATACGCAAAAGGAACTTTTTCAGTGTATTTGGATCATGGAGAAGCTTATGTAGCGTAGCTAAGGGGGGGGGGGGGTTATGGGTTTAAAATATCCCCCAAGCAAATTTATTTGGATTGAAGAAATATTGCTGCTAAGTAAACGCATTGATTGTTTTAACCATCATTGGGACTTTTGAACGATTGTGAGAATGGGATTTTCCAACTGATCTTGTAGTCGCAATTCCATAATTGGTAAATCTGATCAGTTAAAATGCCTGCATGAGAAGACTTCAACAGAAACTGATCCCAGAGTCTGTAAAAATAATAATCATAACAGTAAGATTTCCATTCTTCTAAGAGCTCATTTTGGAGGAATGTGATGTGTGATGTAATGTGTTACTACCAAAACAACCGTTTTATAGCAATGGCCTGCTCTTACATTACATTCTAAGTATCGAAATGTATTTGGCTAATTGTGAACGAAAACCATTAAAATAAGTTATTCTGATATTATTGTGTATAACTCTTCTGATGTTGATAAATAATAAAATTCTCATTCGTTTTCGAGCTCTCCATCGAGACAGAGGTTTTTTTTTCTAGTCCGTAGTGCTGTGTGAGGCGATAAAGAATAGTTTTAATCCGCATTCAAGGTTATTTTGCCAGTTCGGTTCGGTCCTCAGTCTTTTGTTCGCGTGTGAGGATTAAACAATAGCCAGCTGTATAAGCTGGATCGGTTCGTCGTTGGACACCAGTTTAAAGCTAAGTGGTTTTTGTCTTTTGTAACACATTTATTGCTTTCTTCCGTCTGCGCGGGCGCTGACCCCGTGCGTTGACGTTTTCTATGGTTCCCTCTCCGGATGGTCAAATGGAAGTTGAATCGGGTTCAACTTCTAAGGCTCCCCCCCGGCCCAAATGCTATCCAGAACTCTCCACTGGTCCATTTGTGGTCTTCTTTCGGCCCAAGACTAAATCACTGAATCTTCTTCAGATTTCTAGAGACCTGACGGAACGGTTCTCGGCTGTGACCGAAATTTCAAAGGTCCGCTCGGACAAGATAAGGGTGTTGCTAGCCAACTCAAAGCAGGCAAACGATATTGCTTGCTGTGAGCACTTTACGCGGGATTATAACGTGTATATTCCGGCTGTAAGAGTACAATCCGAAGGCGTCGTAACCGATGAGAGTTTGACGTGCGAGGATCTGCTGAAGTACGGGGTTGGCCGATTCAGAGACCGCTTACTTCAGCCAGTTAAAATACTTGAGTGCAAACGTTTGCACTCAGTAGTAGTTGCGGGGGATGGTTCAAAAACGTACCCCCAATCAAACTCTTATCGGGTGACCTTCGCTGGTACCGCTTTGCCAAATTTCGTCCTCTTGCACAAGGTTCGTCTGCCTGTGCGTCTGTTTGTGCCGCGGGTCATGAATTGCACAAAGTGTAAACAACTGGGTCACACAGCCACCCATTGTAGCAATAAGGCCCGCTGTGGAAAATGCGGGGAGAATCATCTAGATGATTCGTGCAGTAGGCAAGCCGAAAAGTGTCCTTACTGTGCGGAGAGTCTGCATGATATCTCGGCATGTCCCGCGTACAAACTACGCGGGGATAAACTGAAACGTTCCCTTGCGGGACGATCCAAACATTCTTTCGCAGAAATGTTAAAGAATGCTACGCCACCATCCTCAGCAAACATCTATACTCACTTGCCTCCTGACGAGGGCGAGGCTGGTAACCCACAAGAGGGAACATCTACTAGGGTGCCTAGAATTTATAGGAAGAGGAGGAACACTTCCTCTCGTAAAGTTCCTTGTAAAGGCCAGAAGGTGTCCCTTGAGGGGGCTCCGAAAGTCACATCTATTGGAAGTGTTGCAACCAAACCGAAGCAATTAGCTCCTGGTCTCGGAGGATTAAGCTCAGAGAAGGAGTTCCCAGCACTTCCAGGAACATCAAAAATCCCAAGTGTTCCTTTGTTTCAGTTCGAGAGTAATCACAGCACTGGAATTATAAAACTCTCGGACATAGTGGACTGGATAATAAAAACTTTCAATATTACTGATCCTATTAAAAGTCTTATGTTAGCTTTTCTCCCTACAGTGAGAACATTTTTGAAGCAGTTGACTGCTAAATGGCCCCTCCTCTCAGCGATTGTATCCTTCGATGGCTAACTCATCGAACGAGGTCACGGATTTGATCACTGTTCTACAGTGGAATTGCAGAAGTATCATCCCGAAAATCGATTCCTTCAAAATTTTAATAAATAATTTGAGTAGCGATGCATTTGCATTATGTGAAACTTGGTTAACTTCCGACATAGAACTCAACTTCCACGACTTTAATATTATTCGCCTGGATCGAGACACCCCCTATGGAGGAGTGCTTTTGGGGATCAAAAAGTGCTATTCCTTCTACAGAATTAACCTTCCCTCGATAACAGGTATTGAAGTTGTCGCTTGTCAAGTAACAACCAAAGGCAAAAGCCTTTGCATAGCTTCCATATATATTCCCCCCAACACCGCGGTTGGGCACCGACGGCTACAAGACATCTTAGAATCCCTGCCAGCACCGCGACTAGTTTTAGGAGACTTTAACTCTCACGGTACAGCATGGGGTTGCCTCTATGATGATAACCGGTCTTCCTTAATTCAGGATCTTTGCGATAACTTCAATTTGACAATTTTAAACACGGGTGAAATGACACGGATTCCTGCTCCTCCAGCGCGCCCGAGCGCCTTAGACTTGTCCCTTTGCTCAACATCGCTGCGGTTAAATTGCACGTGGAAGGTAATTCCTGATCCCCACGGCAGCGACCATCTGCCGATTGTAGTCTCAATCAATAACGGTTCAAGGCCATTGAAATCAATCAATATTTCGTATGACCTCACACGAAATATCGATTGGAAGAGCTATGCTGCCGCGATATCCGACAACATCGAATCTACCCAAGAACTTCCTCCGGAGGAAGAGTACAGCTTTTTGGCTGGCTTGATTCTCGACAGCGCGAATCAAGCTCAGACTAGGCCAGTACCCGGCCCGAACATACAAAAACGTTCTCCCAATCCCTGGTGGGATAAAGAGTGCTCAGACGTGTACGCAGAGAAGGCCGCCGCGTTTAAGACCTTCCGGAACGACGGGTTACCCGCCAGTTTTCGACAGTACGCGACGTTAGACAAGCGAATGAAGAGTTTGATGAAAGCCAAAAAACGCGATTATTGGCGCCGGTTCGTCGACGGATTAACGAGAGAAACATCGATGAGCACTCTTTGGGGAACAGCCCGACGTATGCGAAATCTAAACAGTACTAATGAGAGCGTGGAATATTCAAACCGTTGGATATTCGATTTCGCCAAGAAGGTTTGTCCGGATTCCGCCCCGGCACAGAAGATTTACCGCGCCGCGTCTCCTCACGATAGCGCGAACGAAACACCTTTTTCGATGGTGGAGTTCTCACTTGCTCTCTTGTCGTGTAACAATAAAGCTCCGGGGCCAGACAGAATCAAATTCAACTTGTTGAAGAATCTGCCTGACTCTGCCAAAAGACGCTTGTTGAACTTATTTAATAAGTTTCTCGAGGCTAACATTGTCCCACTCGATTGGATACAAGTGAAGGTCATCGCCATCCAAAAACCAGGAAAACCAGCCTCCGACCACAATTCGTACCGTCCGATCGCAATGCTATCCTGTATCCGGAAGTTGTTCGAGAAAATGATCCTATCCCGCCTCGACAATTGGGTTGAAACAAATGGCTTACTGTCAGATACACAATTTGGCTTTCGCAAAGGCAAAGGGACGAACGATTGTCTTACGTTGCTCTCAACTGAAATTCAAATGGCCTATGCTAGCAAAGAGCAGATGGCATCAGTGTTCCTAGATATTAAGGGGGCTTTTGATTCAGTTTCGATCAACATTCTTTCAGAGAAGCTGCACCAGCATGGTCTTTCAGCGACTTTAAACAACTTTTTACTAAACTTGTTGTCGGAAAAGCACATGCATTTTTCGCATGGTGACTTATCGACATCACGATTTAGCTACATGGGCCTTCCCCAGGGCTCATGTCTAAGCCCCCTTTTATACAATTTCTATGTCAACGACATTGATGAATGTCTTGACAATTCCTGCACGTTAAGGCAACTTGCAGACGATGGCGTGGTGTCTGTTACGGGACCCAAAGCTGTCGATCTACAAGGACCATTACAGAATACCCTGGACAATTTGTCTGCTTGGGCTATTAAGCTGGGTATCGAATTCTCCACGGAGAAAACTGAGCTAGTTGTATTTTCAAGGAAGCGTGAACCAGCACAACTACAGCTTCTATTAATGGGTCAAACTATCGCTCAGGTCTTCACAGTAAAATATCTAGGGGTCTGGTTCGACTCGAAAGGTACTTGGGGATGCCATATTCGGTATCTGAAACAGAAATGCCAACAAAGGATCAACTTTCTTCGTACAATAACCGGAACATGGTGGGGTGCCCACCCAGGAGACCTAATTAGGTTGTATCAAACAACGATACTGTCGGTAATGGAATACGGATGCTTCTGCTTTCGCTCCGCCGCGAACATACATTTCATCAAACTCGAAAGAATTCAGTATCGTTGTTTGCGTATCGCCTTAGGGTGCATGCAGTCGACCCATACGATGAGTCTCGAAGTGCTGTCGGGCGTTCTCCCGTTGAAAAATCGATTTTGGGAACTCTCATATCGATTGCTCATTCGATGCGATATCTTGAACCCGGTCGTGATTGAAAATTTCGAAAGGCTTGTTGAGCTCAATTCTCAGACCCGTTTCATGTCCCTGTACTTTGACTACATGGCGCAGAATATTAACCCTTCTTCTTACAATCCCAACCGTGTGCATTTCATAAATACTTCTGAATCTACTGTTTTCTTCGACACATCCATGAAAGACGAGATTAGTGGAATTCCGGACCACATACGCCCACAAGTGGTTCCAAACATTTTTTATAATAAATTCCGAGAAGTCGACTGTTCTAAGATGTTTTATACTGACGGATCAAACCTCGAAGGATCCACTGGCTTCGGTATTTTCAATCAAAAGTTCACCGCCTCCTACAAACTCAGTGACCCTGCTTCAGTTTACGCCGCAGAACTAGCTGCCATTCAGTATACCCTTGGAGTCATTGAAACATTACCCGCAGACCATTACTTCATCGTTTCGGATAGCCTCAGTTCCATTGACGCTATTCGCTCGATGAAACAAGGCAAGCACTCCTCGTATTTTTTGGGGAAAATACGGGAGCTACTGAGTGCTTTATCTGACAACTCTTTCCAGATTACCTTGGTATGGGTCCCTTCTCATTGCTCCATTCCGGGCAATGAGAAGGCAGACTCCTTAGCTAAGGTGGGTGCCTTAGAAGGAGACGTTTACGAAAGACCAATTTGCTTCAGCGAATTTTTCAGTATTACTCATCAGAGAACCCTCGAAAGTTGGCAAACTTCGTGGAGCAGTGGAGAGCTGGGAAGGTGGCTACATTCGATAATCCCTAAGGTATCGACGAAACCTTGGTTCAAGGGGATGGATGTGGGTCGTGACTTCATTCGTGTGATGTCCCGACTCATGGCAAACCATTACACGCTGGATGCACATCTCCGGCGTATTGGGCTCGTGGATAGTGGTATCTGCGCTTGTGGCGACGGCTATCACGACATCGAGCACATTGTCTGGGCGTGCACCGAGTACAGTTCCGCTAGGTCTCGGCTAATGGATACCCTGCGGGCCCGAGGAAGACCAACCAACGTCCCGGTTCGAGATGTGCTGGCAAGCCGCGATGTTCTCTATATGTCCCTTATATACACCTTTGTGAAAACCATCAATATACAAGTCTAACTGCCCCTTGTTATCTCCTTATCATTCTCAGAACGCTCTTCCACCTGTATCAAACCATCTGTATCGAATGAGCCAACAAACACGGGACCTACGGAACGAACATAACACGCTTAACTCGAAATGTAGCCGATCCACATCTGAGCCATACTACGAAATCGTCTGGAAAAACCCCTGCCATCTTGAGGAGGACCACCCGGCGTCCCAGTACATGATTCCCCTGATGAAGGCCACCCGAGTTTGTAATCCATCCGTTGATCTCACGATGCCTGAAACTGAAATAATTTTCTCTCCCTGCCATCTTTGTCTACCCTCCCTCCCCTGACTCTTATACCCAGAAGTAACACCCCTACCCCCCCCCCCCCCCCCCCAATATCATCACGAAGCATTTAGCTCTTCTTGTCTCTTCTAGTTTTAACTATTATATTATATAATCTCGTTGAAATTGCCCAACTCTACTACCCACAAAAATAACTATAATTACGAATCTTTACAAAATTCAATCATGCCCTCTAGTTATGCCTAGTTTTAAGTTAGTCGTAAAAAATTGTCCCCCTTAATTAAACATTATTTGCTCCAATAATCTCACTGATAAAAATGTCAAACCATATTGCCACAAAAACTAAATGACCCCCCTAATCTTACGAAAACAATATTATCCCCTTGTGTAAATATATAAGATAGCTATAAAATCGCATTAGTTTCATTTTAAAAAAATCAATGTGTAATCCCCTAGTTTTAAGCAATTTAAAATGTAAAACAAAACAAAATTGGCACCTTTAAGCTAACGCAACGTGCCTTATCAAATAAACGATTTGAATAAAAAAAAATAATAAAATTCACATTTTGTTAAAGGCATAAGACATTCTCAACAACTTTGCTAAAGACACGAAGTCTCTTAATGTTTTTTCTCCATAATTATTACCAAAATTATTATATCAGCATACGCGCTGTTTCATGTTGGAAAACTTCTTCGAAGTTTTCAAACCTCGCTTCGGAATTATGTCATTTTAACCGTAAAAACGCTTTTAATCCACCTAACAGTGTGATGAGACATTTCTTATAACTCTTATCACTCTCTTCGGATATTATATCGTTTGAGAACATTTAGAACTTGATGCTTCGCGATGTTTTTGATAATACATACTACATGGGATAGTGGCAGGACTCAGAGAATCGCTCAAATCAGCATAGGACAACATCAGTACTAGAAATCTCAAACCAAATCAATGGGAAAGCGAAAAAATGGCCCATAAAATAGACATACCAACGAATTATTGTTAATGCTTTGTTAATAAAATATCTAAATTGTGGTGGAAAAACTGCATTTTCCTAAAGGGGTTATATATTGTACTGGGCTAAAAAAATCGAATTTTTTTTTGAATCGATTTGAAGTTTATACTTTACTCAAATTTCCAACGTGACTGAGAACTAAGAAATCAACGCTTTTTCTTGAAAAGGGCGATACTAGCAGTGATACCATTCAAAGAAAATCAACAGTGAATATTTCCAGACTTGGTTTTATTTCCTATTTAAGAACTATTGTGTTTTTTACATCCTAGATTGCATGATTCAGTGATCGAAACCCAAAACTTCATAAAGTATTTGAAATTATTAAATTAAAATTTGTTTTTGCTATTGAAATTGACAAAATGATAGTATCGCCCCTTTGGCGATTGTTTACTTTTTCGGTACCACCTATCAGCATTGAAGTATCGCTCTTACGTTTTTTTACAATAACTACCGTTGTACACCACCGATTTCGTCCGTGTTTTTTCAATAGCGATCATTGTTACTATTTACAGCTGGTATCAGCTTGATAATCCTAAAAAAAATACGAAAATAACAGTTTCGCCTCTAAACTGCTAGCAAAAAAGTATCGCCCTGTTTGTTTGCATGGAGCGTGGAGGGCGAAACTTTAAATAAACAAACAAAAATACAGTTTCGCCCGTTGTATTTTTTGCTGTAGTTTAAGAAAGCAATATCGTAGAATCAAAATTTTTAGGTTAATTTCTTGCGTTTCAAAGCCCTCATTCGCATGCATGAAAAAAGCCTTATGTTTACATTTGAAAGTATCGCCCTTTTCACAAAAAAGCGTTGAAATGAAATCGCAGCTCCTGATATCACGCTATCTCTGAAGTGCATGGGTGCATAGTTCAAAATTTTACTTCGACATCGACTTTTTCTAAAGGTGACTTCCCAGTCTCCCAGTATCCTTGATTTGAATTATTATCGCTAATCCTAATGCCAAAGAACAAATAAAAACCTCACGAAAACGAACCGTTTGGGAAAATCATCATCATTACTGGAATTTTCATTTTCACGAAACTTTTCGATAACCTTCCGTCACTTGCGTTAATGCACTGGGTGCACAGTGCTCTGAAAATCTAGCGAAATCGTCTTAGGGCACCAGCGGGTCTAATTCAGAGCTATCTTCGCGGCGAGTTAAATCTGCAAAGAATACTAAAAATTAATTTCTATTCCATAATTTTCAGTTCAGCAATTCGAGAGATCGTGCTCACCGCAAGCCATGAAAAATAGACTACGTTGTGAAGCGATGGTCACTATTTATCAAAAAATCACGGTTAAATAAAAAATAAAACTATTAAAAAATTTCAAATAGTTTATAATTTTCACAAACTTATTAGGAAAAATTGTTTAATAAGCTTTCTTAATATTGTGTAGGAAAAAAGCTGAAAATTTCAGTATTTTCTCTATCTGCAACATATAAACCCTTAAGTATACCAATTAATTGGTATACGAATTGGAATAGGTTCGCCAAATTTTGGAAGAAGTCTATAAAATAACCCCTTGAAAACTACCTAAAAATTGTTGTAGTTCGATGCAATAAAAAATCTCCAAAAATGAAATGTACCTATTAATGTGAAACACAGTGAATAATACCTACAATAAAGACCCATTTTTATCAGTCTCATGGTGTATTTTAGGCTGACAAAATGGGGATATTGACTAAATCGGGCAATTTTTTTTTTCTTTATAATAAACTGAAGCTGTTAAAATATTCTTCCCGTCCCTTGATGTAGTCTGATAACTATTTCTGATTATGATGAATTTTTCATTTTTGCATATTTCCATCTTAATGATAAGGAAAACATGCTCAAGAAAGGATTTACTCGAATTCAGTTTTGTTCGCCTGCTAGAGCCCATCAAACATATGTTCATATTTGGCTGATAAAATCGGGGTTTCAATGTATTATAATAGATATTCAGCATTCGAAAAAGTTTCTTGTGAACGAGTGTAGAACGACTTTGTTTCTACTTACTTGAAATCAGCGGCGTAGCCAGAAATTCGGTTTGGTGGGAGTTTGGTGAAAATCGATCATACTGTCCAAACGGCATAATTCCGAAACCGTAATTTTTGAAGTTTTAAAATTATGCAGAATTATTTTTTCAGAAAATAGTAAAAGAGTTCGTGTCTAGCGAATTTGTTGAGACTTTATTGTAGTCATGAATATTAGCCTGAGAAAATTCACCATAAATACTTCTTGGACGATATACCGTCAAAATTATTTTATCAAATGATGCGCTGTTTAACGTTTGTAAAACTCATCGAAGATACTAAACCTCCGAAATTGGCGGTTTCAAAATGATGCTATCTTGACCTTAAATTACTGTTTTTAAACATTTGACCTATACATATAATTGGTCATACAACAAAAATCAAATGCTCATCAAAATCGATCAGAACCTGCTAGAATCGAATGGAAATCGTCTTTTTTTCATAAATTTCTCTCTACATTCGGAAAGTGTTATCCTCGTTATTAATCATAATACGTTTTCGTCTCAACTCGACGCATTCTCAAAATAAAAACCTGTTTTAATCTACCTAGTGGTGCAATTGTGCTTGTCTCATTTGTCCAGACTAAGATTCCATGGCTGGTTATGTTCAATACAATGGTGGAAATGAATATTACATGTTCAGTACGATTTGCACATACATACAATGGATCGACAGCCACGATCTTGAGATACTTTTTTTTTTTTTTTTTTTTTTTTATTTCGATTATAGAGGTTTTAACCTTAAGGTCATTCGCCTCTTCGGGTTAGAAAAATCTCTTATGAAAAATTTCTAACCCTATGTGCGGGGTCGGGACTCGAACCCAGGTGCGCTGCGTACAAGGCAATCGATTTACCAACTACGCTACGCCCACCCCTATCTTGAGATACTATGTGATACTGAAACATCGCTTGAAGCCAGCGGCGGATCATGAAGAAAGATCCGGGAGGTCCGGATCCTGCCGAAAATTTTCAACTTGTTAAGAAATTTTAAACTAGTTTTAATTTTAAAGTAGCAACCCCTCACTGCATACTCCCTCCGGGTCGGTATGATTGTCGATTTTTAGAGTGATTGCATAACCTTTCTATATGAGAAAGGTAAAAATGTACCAAAGTCCAAAAAAGTCGATTTTTGTCAACATCTCAATGTTTCATGCATTTTAAAGTCATTTGGCATCAAACATACAAATTTGATTTTGAAAATTTTTCATTTCAGTTTATATGGGAATTTGCTGTGTGATTGCACTCTTCAACTCGTAACTCCGGAACCGGAAGTCCAATCAATAAAAAATTCAATAGCAGCCGATGGGAAGGTTGTACCTTTCATTTGAGACTAACTTGTGCAAATCGGTCCAGCCATCTCTGAGAAACAGAGGTCATATTTTTTTCCACATACACATATACATACACATACATGCACACAGACATTTTCCGATCTCGTCGATCTCAGTCGATTGGCATATGACACTCGGCTCTTCGGGTCGGGATTAGATCAACGAATTTTAGAGTGAATGAGAAAGGCAAAAACATTTTTAGCAAACGTTGAAAGTTATGCATTTTTTTGGTGAGCAGTTCTATATTTCATAGACATTAAATCAATTTTAACTTCGCTTCCTATTAAATAAAGACCCTTATTACAGTACATTTCTACAAAAACGAGCTCAATTTGAAAATAAATCTGAGGATTATGATTGATTACAGAACTCTGGAATTTTCTATTGGAATGTTTTCAGGCAGGAATTTGATATTGATGCTATTAGACAACTATGAAATCAAGACCAATAGATCAGTTACATATCAGGACCCCATTCCGATAATCTATCAAAAGTCCTCATGACGTTTACAACAACAGGTTATCAATCTACGGATCAGATAATTGTTATTGTAATATTTAATTAAATCAGGCTGCATCAATAAATTTTCAACTTCAATCCAATATTTTTTGGGTGTTTTTTGGGGGGGGGGAGGGTTTGAATGGTGTTAAACCCCAAAATCTTCTCTTGGCTACGCTGTTGCTTGGAGTTATTTACTTCGCTTTTCATTTTCCGATATGTTTCAGATCGATCCGATGGTTATAAGTTAGAAAAATTTGCAGTCAGAAGGTTCGCACAAATGAACATTTTTGTACTGATAAGTTATCAAGTTCCTTCCAGACAACTTGGAAGTGTTCGATGATTATTTCTAGCGGTTGTAGATTGTAAAATGAAATACAAAATTCGTTTTATCGAAATAATGTTTAGCTTATTTTAATGGATTATTACTATATTTAACAATAAATAGGCGACAAAGAGTAATCAACAAACAACAAGCCATAACTTTTAAAGTATTCAAAATAGATATTTAAAGTCTTTAGTAAAGTTATTCGCAAAAGTAAGAGCTACAAATTTGCTGAAGACATCATTTCGATATAATCACTTCCAAGAAAATTTGTGAAAATATCTCACTCATAGGGGGATTAATCAGCAAAAGCACAATACCAAAAGAAAGGGCATATTACCTCCATTAAATTCTCCGAATATACTATTGACCTAAAATAAGCCGTTTTGGCGTTAATAATAGATTACATGTTTTTGGTCATATTTCTGGCAATGGGAAATGATAAAAATCTTTCGTCCGCATTTAATGTTAAATATCTCTTTTGATAATAGTCCAATTTCAACAATCTATAGCTTGTTCGAAAGGTATTCGTTAAAGCTGTCTAAAAATACATAAATTAATAATCTATATAGTCAATTTCGGCAGATAATTTAAAAAAACTGCAAAAAACGCCATTTTTACGCATTCAAGCATTCATATCTTGGAAACTAAACATCATAATCAAAAACAAATTAATAGCGTTCATACTGTTTTTTAGTTCTTTCATTTAAAATTGGTTTGGATAAGATCGGTTCAGCCATTGCTGAGAAACACGAATGAGAATTTGTCCGTTACATACACACACACAGACACACACACAGACATTGTCCCAAATCGTCGAGCTGAGTCGATTGGTATATAAGACTCGGCCCTCCGGGCCTCGGAAAAAATCTTGAAAGTTTGAGCGAATTCTATACATTTCTTTTATAAGAAATGTAAAAAGTTTTGGAACATTTATTTCACTTTCATAGTGTATAAACCTTTTCAAATGAATCATAAAATAAAGTTTTCTTTGGAGGTGTGAAAGCTGTTCTATATCGATTCTTTTTGTTTATAGACTATTTTATCAAAGTCACATTAAATTCTACCATTTTCGAAAAGTCATCGGTTTTCACTAGAACTCCCACCAAAACGAATTTTTTTGCTACGCTACTGAAAAACTTTCAATAAAGAAGTTTTCCTAACTACAACATTTTAACGACATACAATTAGCTAGAGATTACTGGGTAGGAAGAGTTATGAAAATTTGGAGCCATACTATTCCAGTGAGAGCAAGGACGTTGAGTATACAGATCGGAAAACTAGAAGTGGCAGGCTGGAAGGGTCATTTGAATAGGATTAATACCTTACGGGCTTCACTTTTGTCTTCTGTTGATGGGAATCGAGCTTAGGCAGCATAACTACGAATATCTCAAGTCTACCAACATGTCTCACGGCAAAGACAGACTTGCCCGTCTTTATTATGAGAACCGACATTGACATAAATTTTCAAAACTTTTCCTACTCAGTAATCTCTAGCTATTTGAATGTCGTTCAAAAGTAAATATGAAAATATGATTGCATCCGGTACAAGGTCCAGGATTTTAAGTTACCGCGTAAAATCTTCCGGTAATATCGATAGAGATTATGTATCAGTAAGGCCCTAGGTACTACCTCCATTGTAATAAAGACATGTAATAATACTACGTTTAATATTGCTTCCAAGGCAATAGTCGGCTCCGATTTCATTGTCCCTGTAAGTGTTAGACAAGTGCCTCTTTGTACTTTTGATAGTTTCATCATTGAAATATGAAGAGTAAGTGGTTTCGAGTCACATTTCTCACAAAGAGACTTCGACAAGCCATCACGGACTATACTTTTTCAGTATTTCTTTTGATATGCAGATTCTACAACAATGTAATATTCAATATTACTCCCAAAAATTTTACTACCCTTGCGAATACTGGTTACATTAAGGATAGACGGTTTTCATTTTGTTTGTAAATGGAATTGCGGTGATATTTGGAGATTTATGCTAAGATTATACTTTCTACATCACGTTTAAAGCAGCTTTAGTATAGTCCGAAAGCATACATTCATGTATGCCCTGAACAGTGATGTTAATATCGTCAGCGTTTCTCCACATTCCAAACCTTCCAGTTCATTCGGGAGTCTGTCTGTTACCAGGGACCCCAGTAGGAGTAACAGCACTACTCCTCGAGAACAGCCCCCAGACATTTTAATAGTCGTAGACTTGCCTCTCAGCGATGCACAGTGGTATGACAAGTGACAAAACCCCAAAAATCAATGTCTTGTAATTCTTTTGTAAATATTTATTTTATTTTTCTCTCAGTTTGAATAAAAGCATCACAAAATTTTACTATAATCGGGTGAGAAATGAATTTTTAACATGTCGTTGAAGCAAGTGATGTCGAGGATTTCTGTTCAATTCAATTCATTAAAAATTTTAGTACCTTAGAGTTTCAAATGGCGATATCTCAAGAACTACACAGCCGATTGAAGGAATTTTAAGTTCATTGAAAAGAAGAATGAATATGATAAACTATAGATGGGAGATTTTTGTGCAAAACTGATTCACGTTTGTTCTGCATCAAAAAATCCAATTAAAAAGTTTCATATCATATCAGTAATTTATCCTTATACGCCTTCCAATTTTTGAGATTTACATCACAAAACTTATCATGAATCTGACTCAACATTTGGTGTACTTTCAAGATATATGGGGCTCATCTTGCGCATTTTTGCGCCGAAGTTGGTATATCTATGTAACATAGACTAGGTTTTTGAAAATACCCATATGGAGACGCCCTGCAGCTCATAGATCTCCTTACAAATTAATTGCCTAAATGGAATATGGAATATCAAAACTGATAGCAGAAATGGATTCAGCGACCCAAAATTAGTTAAAACTCCAAGTTTTAGCCACATAGACCAATTTTTATAATTTTGTCACTACTTTGTATGAACAGGTGCCACTGTGCGATGGTGTCACCATTCGGCAACACACTATATCAGTAATTTATTCGACAGTGGAACACTCTTTCCTCTTTGATTCAGCAGCTCGAAGGCTTCCTCAATGCCGATGACGATAAATATAAATATTGCGCATTTTTTATTTAGCTGGGAATTTTGAACCTGTTTGGTAAGATTGTGCAATATCGTAACGGTTGATTCGACTACTTGGTAAGTAATCTTTTTATTGTCCAATGCTTATCTGCTAAGTAATGCAATCCGCACATGCGAGTCTAATGGTAGGTGGGTTTGTAAGGCAGGCAGATTAGTTTAAGAAAGTTTGGTTTTTACGCTTCAGGATAGTCATCATTACGTTTTCCTCCCCTAATTATAAACTCTTCGCTTCAGCATACCGGTACGTACCCTTTAGGTATACATAATTATTCATATCAAATGTGGTAGAAGAATCCCCGAGCAAAGTCAAACATCAAAATTACAGCAAATAGACAACATATTTAGATATCAGGTATCAAATTGAAATCTCATTTTGATATCAGCTTAAATTTTTTCAGAAATGACATAATATTTTGATCTCATTTTGATGTGCTTTGCGCTTTTTTTGAAAAAAAAAAAAAAATCGTATCTATTTCTTTGGCAAACATCAAATTAAGCATAAGCATAATAGATCGCCCGTAGTTGCTACTCCGTTATTGACCAGAACCAAATTAGGTTGCAAAATGTTCATTGGAACAACATGCTTGGGAATAACATAATGAGCCACATTGCACAATCTATTCTGATCCCTGCATGCTGATCAATACCGACGCCGGCCACGTCTGAATGCAGATCTTCTGGGAAAGGAAGGAATGTTAGTCCGATACATGTTGCTACTAGAGACCGAGGAATCCTCTGCATCTCCACATGTATCACGGGAAGGGGAGAGTTGTTAGTAAGTGTGCCAATAGCGTTATCATGTAATAATTGCTCTGGGCAGCTGGCTACCGAGAATTTGGGAAATTTATCATTTGTTATATTAATACGATTAACAAAATAAGTAACTTGAACTCCGGATAGTCGGCTAAAAGGAGCACTGCTTATATTTTTAATAATATTCAATCACGCGACGAACTTTTTCGTGGTTTCTATCGTGTCG
The DNA here is from genome assembly GCF_030247195.1 of Topomyia yanbarensis. Lineage (NCBI taxonomy): Eukaryota > Metazoa > Arthropoda > Insecta > Diptera > Culicidae > Topomyia > Topomyia yanbarensis. The sequence goes on along the minus strand of NW_026683470.1, from coordinate 227,001 downwards.
TTACTGATTTTACACGGTGATCGTTTGAATAAAATGCGGAATCTTATACAGAAGGTTCATCAGACTCTTCCATAGGTGTCGCGGAGTTGGCGATCTGAAAGGGACAGAGTCTAGGGGTCGCTCCAAGCAAGCGATGCGACCCGTAAAGCATAGTTTTCCAGGTAGTAGTTTAGCTAGTCCTCGAGAACACGACCGCTCGAAAAAGAAGATCCCGTTTAATTTTTAGTCCTTTCCAAACTCTGGGCAACCGGCTACCGAGAGTATCCCATGTTTTCCAAACAAAAGCAATCCCAACTCCACACAGCCGACCGTGGGAGTATTGCTCAGAAAAGCCAATCCAATCCGCGCAATGGGCCGGATCTACGATATATCTTTGGGTTGCAAGCCACCGAGGGATAACACGCAATACAGATAAAGAGCTATGACAGCTCGAGATGTTACAAATCAACGAAAGCACCTTCCACATCAGACTGCTTGTGAAACACATGCATACGAACGACTATATCGAACATTGAAAGGAGGATCGCCAACCCGATGCACGGGCCCGTCACCAACAACGGAACTTGCGACCAGATTCATGAAAACAGACGCGGCCAACTCCTAGTTCGTATCGACCCGCGATCATCGATACCAGTCAAATCAAAGTCTCACTGGAGCCGACCTCCGAACAACTATTCATTTTTACGGCATTGTCTTCTCGGCTAGATCCGCTCGCACCCTCTCACTCTGCCATCATCGGCAGAAGGCCGACAGCAGCAGCACCCAGTCGTCGCCGGTCCAACGACCAAAAGTCACCAACAGACCTAGACTCGCTTGGGGGCATGAGATAGAATTGAAAGCTAACCAATAAACATGATAGCAAAACACTTATTCCTCGTGCTGACATAACTGAAGGTAATTGCCAACCGGTCCCCGATCCCTCTCGCGAATTGTCAATTCTCAAACCTTTTACATGATTGAATTGAAGTCAACATTCCACTCAAATAAGGCCATGTGTTTTCCCTAAGCACATTCAATGCTCTGTGGATCAGTTCCCCCGTTGGTAAAACAAACCCTAAACAAACATAGAAATTAGTTTGCCCAGTCCAAAGAAAAGTTGGCCGATCGGCGAATACAGTTCCCCCCTCCCTTCATCATATCAACGAACACCCAAAATTTACATGCGACAAAATATCTGCAATCCCGAATATGAAAGAATCAAAACCTCTATACATTTGCAATAAAATAAGAAACTAAAAAAACAGTTGAATATCCAAGGTGCCTCATTTTCAATAGCACCGCTGATGAAACACCCAATAAAAAATAGGTGACAAGGGACGCGGGCGAAATTGACTGAGCCCCGACCGACTGGTTTGCCACCTATTTTTTGGGAGAAGAATTTTAGGGCGACACCTGGTAGGCGCCAGTCGATGGTGAAACACCAATTATTTGATTATGCCAATTTTTCTTATTGCCGTATTTTTTCACTTTTCGGATCGAATTTTTTTCTCTGAAAACCCCATTTTTCACTATTTTTAGAATGTACACCGTGTTTCTTGATGTTTTCTGTGCATTTTTATTGTCCTTGCATCGGGAATCGTTGGCCCGTAATGCGAGGAAAAGATTTTTTTTTCATTTGTCGGATTTCGATTTTCACAAACCGTCACCACTCGCGTCAATCGAAAATATGCCGAAAAATGCTTTTATAAGCCACTTCACTTTGTGTAATCGTTCAATTGTGCCGTTATTCACACTTTCGATAACCGGGAGGCAGTAAACTGTGCCGAAAATGATGAAAATTAACCGACTCGAAGGGAGCTCTATGAGGGTCAACCGCTCGCGACGAAGTCACACACTCGAATCTATTTCTTTGGCAAACATCAAATTGATTAATTATTTTGTAATCATTGAAATATTTCAATATCTCATTGAGTTTTCAATTTGCTTTCACTTAAAGCATAAATAGTTTTCTGTTTGATGTCATAGGACACTTTTTCTGCTTTAGATTTTGATCTTTTAACCGTTAAAACGACCAAAATGATAACAACCTGAGCAATAATTACCTGCTACATCACAACATCAAGTTTCGTTCTCAATTTATTATCAGCTATCATCCAATTCAGCGCAAAAATCTTTCCTAATGATCGTGTTATAATTGGTCAGAGCCTCCTTGTGCTGGGATCTTGATCCTTTTCCGCTGTATATTTAAGGTCAAAACAAATATGTTTGTGATCCGATAAGAACGGCTCTTCAGACATATGTCACTTACTGAGATTAGAACTGAGATTGGCAGAGCGAATCGTTAAATTTACATCCTCTTCCATATCCAAACACTCTTGCCTGTACATGGAGGTGTTCACATGAGTCAGATTGTGTAATTTGTGAATGGAGGAATATATTGACCAATTTTGGTATGCGAAGGTGGTCAAAAGGCAAGGTAGTATTAGTGAGAGGGGGTTCTGATGGAAGTACGATAAACGGTGGAGGTACTATAAAGGGTGGTGGGAAGCGGGTTGATTAAAGGGGGGAGGTGTACTCCTCCAATAACATCCCCTAGCTACGCCTCTGTTAAAAATTCCAGAAAACCTTTCTTGGTCAATCCTTGCCGGGACCAGTACCAGCCACCTGATACAAATCGTATAGAAAATTTTTGGGCATTATTCAAGTCAAAAATGTATTAATAACTTGGAATAACCTTCACATCGAATTCGAGTAGTTATAAAGAGAACGCCGTAAATCTCACAGAAAGTATGTCTCGAAAATCCCACTCCATAATTAACGCTGTAGGTAGGATTATAGGGGAGACGAGCCCTTATTCATCTCATAAGTAGGGATCTATTTCGATTGTAACTCGGCATACAGTGCTTGTATTGCGTTTAAATAGGTACCAGCATACTTGCTTTGTTCCTAAGAAGCGGCAACATAAAACATCTGAGCTGGAAAATGTAAAATACTCATGTTTGACCGGCACAAAAAGTCGAGTAACTCTTATTCATCCTATCATTTGACCTAATGATTTGAATAGAGATCGCAGACACTGCTCTAACTAATGTATTCAAATGGGTGGGATGAGTACATGCGCTACGATGAATTAAGGCACAGCTACCCTACGTTCTATTCAGATAACAGCCTCAACGATATCGATCAATAACTTTAAAAAACTTTGCAATAAATATCGTCGCGCACGCTCTTACTTGACAGTCTGAATATATGCAATATGAACCAACAAATCCACAAATAGTCAGTGTCATTTTTAGGTTGTTATTGAATTCAATGTTTTTTTGTTAGAATAAGCACACCTTAAATTTTTTCTTCGAAGCCGGTTCTTTCCCTCCAGCCAACGAAACTTCCAGTCCTTTTCAGATTCCCCACGTACTTGTTTGCCCTGGCGGAACCAACAGTGAGAGTTCATGTGCCTAGTAAGGGGACGGCTGTCGATATCGTTAGTGTCTGCTTGGGAAAATCGAATCATTCCCTTGGCAGCAAAAACAACACGAAAGGATTTAAATCGCTCCACCCACCGAACGAATCAAAGAAGATCCCAAAATTCCTTCCATAATCGCCTGCGGCACCGAATGCAGGGTGACACCACCCCCCGACTGTCTGACACGACCAGCTTCTGCAGAAAGAATCTAGCGAACGGAAGAAAAATAGTGAAACACTTGGCGGGACACAGAGCACACAAAATGTCTTTAGATAAATTGATAGAGATAAATTTGTGCTTTTTAGATGCCAACCCCGCCATCCGTTCGTGTATGCCATGTGTGTCTGTCTCAGTGGAGTAGAGATTCGGTTGGACGACAGTAGGCGGCTGCAAGTGAATGAATGTATTGTGTCGGACGGGTAACTTAAGGACGTTATTTATCTATAGGTGTGTAAATCGATCGAATGCAACTATGACAAACTATTCTTTGACCTCATTTGAAATATGAAAAATACTGGTCACTTTTCGAACGGCGAGAAACACATCGTTGACTTTCCGTGCTTCACAGAATCTGATTTGTCGGGTTTTATTGATTGAACATTGAAGTGTGCATGATTTCAAGAATGTTAAAAATTTCTTGAGCTTTCATACATTCAAACTTATTATAATTAACTTTATCTAGTCAAGGCTTGTTCCTGAAGCTTCATCTTGAGACGTGTTGTTTGAAATAAATGCTACTCGCAAACTGCTGAGAAAGTGTTGGAGCTTTTTGTCATTGGAGTATGTGATCGATCACATTCTTTCACAACTATAATTGATTTCTGTGATTTACCAAGTACGTTTCCAGAAAGATTTTGAACAAGGTTTGGTTTGTGTAGCGTTCTTTTCCAACCAGATACTCAGTACGTCTTCCGGATGTCAGTATATTTACTTTTGGGAATAAATCTCTCAAAATGTTACCAGCAGTCGTTCGCTAATGTAACACCAATACCTACACATTGAACGGCAAGTAACCAGTAGACCTCTCCAAATTTTGAAAAAGTTTTGAAATATTCATGGGTCAACTCAGATTTTTGTTCTAAGTGTGAATTTATAAACTTTTGCCAAAAATGACTTAATTTGGACATCATTTAGAGGTGTCTCCAATCAAAAATAGTGTTTTTGCTATGTTTCCATAGGAAGATCACTTACACTCTGATTTAATAGGCCCACATATCATCAAAGGTTGTTCCTTAGACATATCTTAACATGTTTTAACAGGCTCTAAACGTAATAGAAAATTTGTTACCTGAATTTTTGTATAGAAAAGCATATCAAAACCATGGAAAATTAGTAGTATTTTTTCTTGGTTTTGATATTCTTTTTGCCTTTCTCGTATAGAAAGGTTATGCAATCACTTTGAATACCATAAACCTAATCCCAGCCCGGAGGGCGGAGTGTCATATCCCATTCGGCTCAGTTCGTTGAGATCGGAAAAAGTCTGTATGTGTGTGTGTATGTATGTGCGTATGTGTCAAAAATGTCACTCATTTTTCTCAGACATGGCTGGACCTATTTGTCCAAACTTACTCTCAAATGAAAGGTGCAACCTTCCCATCGGTTGCTATTGAATTTTGTATCTATCGGAATTCTGGTTCCGGAATTACGGATTTAAGAGTGCGGCCACAGAGAAATTTCCCATATAAACTATAGGAAAAATTAACGCATATAAGGGGGTGGGCGTAGCGTAGTTGGTAAATCGATTGCCTTGTACGCAGCGCACCTAGGTTCGAGTCCCGACATCGCACATAGGGTTAGAAATTTTTCATAAGAGATTTTTCTAACCCGAAGAGGCGAATGACCTTAAGATTAAAGCCCCTATAATCGAAATAAAAAAGAGAAAAAAACCTGTTTTAATTCACCTAGCGGTGCAATGGTGCCTTTCTCATTGCTCTAAACCAGGCTTCCTTACTGCTCTCGATATTAGCTCATTTTCTCCTTTGCAAACAGTTAAACGCAGTAGGGCTGTTTGCTAGCTCCCACCGAAAGCGAGAGAACACGCTCTCGAAAATCAAGAGATTTTTTTTTTGTGTTCACGCATATCTCTCTACCACGCAGGGGGATGCGAAAGTATTAATTCTCGCCCAATTTAAGAGGGAGTGTTCCTCATCAGATGCTCAGTTACAGAAAGAGCATGTGTGAAAAAATGCCAATAAAATAAGATGGTTTTAGAATGGCGATATTTTATATCAAATGAGTGCTTTATTTAAACTTTGCATATTCAAACCAGCCATTTATATGTACACACTAAGCCAACCCAAAGTTGTTCAGTAAATTCATTTGACGATTTGCACAGTAATATTTAACGGAGATCAGCAATTGATTTAAAAAATTGCGAAAGCGTATTCATTTTTCAGCGCCTTCGGTAGATTTACGAATAATTTGCTGCTAAAATCTGGAATATTTTTAATTGAATTTATTATTACTTTTGCTTTTTTCGGTAAATTATCCACCATTCAGTAAAATATTAACTTGTTCGGCAAAAAGTTAAACATCATCGAATCTCGTCAAAAACATACAAAACACGTACAACAAACCATCTGTTAAATCGCCATTTACGGGGGAAAAACATTAATACGACGTGTTTGCACATTGTGAATACTTCTTAGTATTTCGTAAAACCATGAATTTTCAACAGAACCCAGTGAAAGCAGTAATAGTAAGATTTTTGTGGTTGTCATTATGTTTGAGGTGTATTTATTCCTTGACTAGGGCAATTTTACACATGACGATTTTGGAAAAAGGATTTGACTCGCAAGTATAATAATTAGAAGCCTGATAGTGCAAGGAAGTGTAGATTCAATCGCGAAAAAGTGGAAATAATTAGGCTTTATTGATAATTACTGAAGATTTTTTGATAATGAGAATGTTTTGTGTTCAGAAATTCCGGAGTAAAATTCGTAATCAAATTCTTTAGATTACTTTCGTTAGAATTTTAATTCTCTGTTCAACCTTTAAAAGCTGGTAAATTAATTTCCACTACCAATTCGTCAAATTTAATGATCAAATTACTGAACAAGTCAGCAATCCTCATCTGAAAATTTTCTGAGTATTTTTGACGTTTGAATAAAAACGTAATATTGCGGAGAGTTCGGTAACAGAATTGGTTTACTAAATTAATTACCGAATGGCTTGCTGTTGAAAACCGAAGTAAAATTTTCCAATACTCAATAATTCAAACTAAGTGTGTAATCTATGCACGTTTGGTGGACCAAATTAATAGACATATGAGCATTACACTAATATTAGGACACTTTTTATTAAACGTGTCCTTGAGAATGATTTGAAGACAACGTTGATTTTATTATGGCAAAGATTGGATTAAGGCGGTTGGTAAAATATTGGTGTTTAAACGCAACGAAAACTTAATTCGAGTGCCCTAATTTTCACCCTGCTATTTACGGCAATGAGATGAAGAAAGATGGCAGACGCTGCTTTAAACAAAAGATTCAAATGAGTAGGGTTATAATATAATTAGGATGAAAATAGTCTCAACATCCTATCAGTCTAATAGGCATTTAAGTGGTTACATCACAGTAGAATTTTTAAAATTCGAATTTATATTTATTAGTCCAAAATGTGTTTTAGCATGATAAAAATTATATCCCAAAAAATGGAAGACGAATACGATATATAAATGTTCAAATTATCAATTCATCCGCAACGTCTTCTGTGTAAACCTCAAACCCACTTTTTTGAGTTGGCCGGAAATACATGTCGAACAAATGGCTTTTGATTGTTTTGAAATTTTCACAGCATATTCGAAATTGATTTCTCCAGCAACGTATGTAGGATTTTAATCTCTTATTGCTTATTTTTTGTTAACTTAACAATTTGTTTCGATTTTAATAGTATTTTTGGCGTTTTTTCATTTAATAGTGCACCATTTCGCGAAAAGCAAAAAATCGAGAAAAAATCCTACGTAAGTCGCTTGCCACTGTCATAAGGAATCAAAAAGACTATTTTTTTGGCTCTAGGTTTAAAATTACGGGAGATAGTCTTCAGGCCGTGGACCTCTACCTAAAAAACTCGCATGCTGCACAATTGCCATCTTGTGATGAAATTACTGGAAAAAATACTTTTCTGATCCAATACATATGTTATAAATTCCTTTTAACAACATTTCAACTCATCCCTTTATTGTGCGAAGAAAAAATTCCGAAATATGTCCATTTGTTCGAGCTCTACAGAGGTGTAACCCCTTAATGTTGTTCAGCGATTTTGAACTGGAAGCTGCCAATTCAAACATCTTTACTATTCCCAGAAGGTAAAACATCGATACTTATTATGAAAGCCGAGTTAAATATTCGAACACTGATGTGAAGCGAACTAAATTTGGTTCCCTTGGGGGTAATGAGAAAACTATTTTATTCTCATCTGCCAACTGAGCAATTTATCTCCGTTGCTCCACCAGACTATGATGAGGTTAAAGCAGAGCATCTAGTAAAGGTTTGCTCTGTCACAAGCAAGAGGAATCAGTAATGAGAGCATGTGGTTTCTCTCTGCTCTCCTAGTTACTGGGCAAAAAAGCGCACCAAAATAAAACTCATGTTAAATGCGGGTAAAATATTTCTCTATCTCTTCGTTGCTAAGATGAGTAAAATGAAGCCTGCTCTAAACTATGGCACGAAGGCTGTTTATGTTCCACATAATTGTGGAAATGTCCATTACATTCTTAGTACACTTTGCACTTATACACAATGGCTTGCCAGCCACGAACTTGATGAGCTACGTGTCGACGGTGAAACACTTGAAACAAAAAAATATCATACTTCATTAGCCTAATCAGCATTAGATCAATGTTATCTGCTTGCTAACTCATTTTGTCATGCGGGGGTGGGTGTGTGACTCCCCAGCTTAAGTGGTGGTTCAAAGATGATGGGGTTGAAAGGGAGGGGTATGAGGGCTGGTTGGGGTGGTGGTCTGAGGGGTGATTTAAGGAGATTTTTAAGGGAGGGGAGGGAATAGTAGAGGGGGGTGTAACCCCTCTCCGTAAACCATCAACTACGCCCCTGTTAAAATCCAGAAACCTTATGCGAGTCCAAAAAAAATTGGCATCAAAAATTAAAATTCTATTTTTAATTTTTCCTATAGTTTATATGAGAAATTTCTGTGTGGCCGCACTCTTAAATCCGTAATTCCGGAACCAGAATTCCGATCGATCCAAAATTCAATAGCAGCCGATGGGAAGGTTGCACCTTTCATTTGAGACTAAGTTTGGGCAAATCGGTCCAGCCATCTCTGAGAAAAATGAGTGACATTATTTGACACATACGCACATACATACACACACACACATACACACACAGACTCACACACATACACACACAGACACACACACATACAGACTTTTTCCGATTTCGACGAACTGAGTCGAATGGGATATGACACTCGGCCCTCCGGGCCGGGATTAGGTTGACGTTTTTCAGAGTGATTGCATAACCTTTCTATATGAGAAAGACAAAAACGATTGGGAAGATAGCGCTTCCCAAGTCCGGTACGACAGATTTGTGTACCTAGCGCGCTACGCTTCTATGAATGACGTCATCATCGGCTATTTAACCGTTATGTATCCGACGCGGTACCCGTGTACCTTTTTAGGTTTCAATTCATGAGATTCCTATGTTTTATCCATAGCTGGAAATTGAAACTTTGTGACATCTTAGAACTTCACTAAGTTTTTGGGTTAATAATATTGTTGATATAGTAAAGGGGGAGTTAGGAGGGGCTCCTGAATTTTTTTAGTACGTAAAAGGCCGACGTGGGTACCCGGGTACCCACAGAACTGAAATGTCAATAACTAAGGCAATTTCCAATCGATTTTGATATTTTTGGATGTTTTGGATTCAGAAACTCATCCGCCTTTGGACTTGGTAAAAATGAATCGGGTTACTTCATTCGGTTTCCGGGAATCCGGATTTCCGGAAGCAGGTTCCAGTACTGGGATACTATTTGTGAACTTCAATGGAATACTAGCAATATGGGTATCAAAATTCATGGAATTGCATCAGTAGGCTGTATCTCGTGGTTTTGGAACCATTTGGTGATTTGACCACGGAACGGACATTTCGGAGCAGGTTCCCGTGGGGCCGTGAGTGACCATTCCATTCGAATTCAATTTTTTAAATTGCCATAGGGTCCCGTAACAATAAATACCAGACTTCCGAGACAATTTGAATTTGATACTAATATTGCTAGGACATTAATAAAATTTACAAATCATACCCTAGTACTGGAACATTACTTCGGAAAAACCGGATTACCAAGCACCAGATCCATTCATCGGTTCAATTTTATAAATCAAAAAGTGGACGAGTTCCTGAATCCAAAAAATCTAAAAGTGTCCAAATCGGATAAAGAAAACCATAGTTATGAGCATTTCAATTTGTGGGTACCCGGGTACCCACGTTGGCCTGTGAAAGGTGTTTTTTTGTTGGACACATAACAGTTAAAGAACGGATTTGGCAGGCCAAGCTCAGTTGCCTGTTGAACGGCAGGCGGAGCAGATCACTGTGCTGTCAAACACGCGAGTGAGCTTGTCCGTTCAAATTCTACGCTTGATTTGTACTGTGCTCGTTTCCAGCACACTTTTATGTACAATTATTCGTACACAAAATCGTTTGTGTATGCGAGCTCCATTTGCAAACACGGTTAACATAGTGTCGTTGTAATAGTTGTCTCTTTCGCTCTACCCATTATCATCAGCGTTGATTCATTTTGCTTTGTGCGCTTGGGTTCAATGTTTGAGGCGAATATGTAGGTAGGTATTGTGCGTTTCATTGGAAACGAGTCATTCAATCATTTTGAGGCGACGAATTGAATTGGCGCTTTTGATAATAAATGCTGATAAAAGTCGAAAAATTTGTATTACCTAAGTTTAATGTGTGCTAATTATTTACTTTAGCCAAATTTGTCAATAAAACTGACTGCAAATTGTGCTTCTAAAGTTTCGGGTTTTCGTAAGTTTTATTTACAATAAGGTTTTTACTCAATATTGCACCACCTTTTATTAAAGTTTCGTTCATCCCATTAGAAATACATTGCGGCGAATCGTGCGCCAAATAGCGCTACGAATCTTGCCACGACGAAAAATAATCGTCGCGTCTCCTTTTGAAAAACACAGACAATATGTCTAATTTGTTACTAAATTGATAACGGTTGCATAGAGTTATCCAGTTGGGTTGGTATTGTGCTGCTTTGGTGTTTAAATTGGGAGGAAAACGAAACTTTTACACGGCGAATTGGGAGGCAAACAAACCGCTTCTGGGCCTGAGGGGAGGGCGGTAGTATAAAAATGCGAGATATCAGTGTGCGTATTTTAAACGTCAGATATCTTAATGATAGAAATCTGCGCTTTCGTTGCGCAAAGACAAAAACTTTATTAGCAACAAATTTACGCGGATCGACGGAAGGCACAACGAAAGTTTATTATTTACGTTCGACCAATTCATTGATTTATTTCCACTTCACGTGATTAATTTCCACCCAGCCTATCCTATTTTGATACTACTAATAGGTACATACTATAAAGCCTATTTGTGAATTAATACACTGTCACTTGAAAAACCGTTGCAAAAACGCAAATAAATCCATATATGAAATTATTTTCGATTCTTGTATATTTATAGTTTCGATATATGATTAAGACCACAGTATGCGCTACATTTGTATGCATACTTTAGGAAAGTTACAATACTTTAGGAAAGTTACAATAAAGTTACAATTACTAGAATGCTTGGTCTATTACATGAAATGTATTTATATTGCTAAAATTTTATTTTTCTTCACCGGTTCGAGGTTTTTTAACCACTTACAATCAAAACGTTTTTACAAGCTAATCTTGTGCTATAAAGATTTAGTTCCAGATATCAGTTCGGTCACGGTTTTCTGTCTTCTTTCTTCAGATCTTCTCAAATAAGTTTAATCGGATTCGATCACCTACTACAAATGAAATGACCTGATAACCAAGAAGGTTTGGTTCTATATGTAATATTCGATGTTGATTGGTTGTGATTAAGCTATGCGTAAGAAATATATTTGATTTACTATTACTATAAATGTACTAAGAAAATAAATATTTTACATTAGGTAGTATAGTCCTACGTCTACAGTCTAGGGTTGCCCTTTGTAGTTTTTTACTTCAATAGAATTATTATCTGAGATTTCTTGCCAAGTTTTAGAGTCCACTGATTAACATCTCATGCCTGTAATTCATTTGGATTTTTTTTACTTTTAAAAACATTAAAGCCCATTTTATCAAAAACATGTTTTTAAAATTCCGTACACGATTACTAAGGGATCATCCATAAATGACGTAGCATTATATGGGGGAGGGGGGACTTTTGTATTTTGTGATGATGTGTGACGACAGGGGGGTAGGGGGTCATGTCATGCTACGTAGCTTTTTTAAAAAAATTTAAAAATCACTCAAAAAATGCTACGTCATTTATGGATCATCCCTAAGAAAACTATAAATGCTATGTATACAGATTGAGCTAAAAAATACGGTTGTATGAAGAACAAAATTGGATGGTTCTACCTGAAATTGTCCACTTACTACTATTTTTTTTTCAAAAATCATTATAATTTGAAGTCCGTTTCCGTATTCCGGGGTGACTTTGATAACCTGTATATTCACCCATATTAAATTTTTGATGTAAATGTTTTTCATTTAAATTTTTGTTTAAACTAATTCTGAAAACATACTCATTGCTAAATAGATGTTAATTGGTGTTATACAATGTATTTCAATATACTGTAAAATTCTAGTGAACAGAATTCGTATACTTCGAGTTCAATTTGAGTAAAAGTATCTAAAAATTTATTCAACCGCCAAATTTGTTTTATTTTAGCGGTTTATCAATTAACAAAGAGTTTCATCCATTTTAACATGTTGCAGCACTGAATATTAAAATATTGCGATTTTAAGCTTGAAAAAATTTGAAATAATTGCGAACTAGTTTCACAAAAAACAATTTTTTTTAATATAAGTAAGCTGTTAAAAATAAATGTAGCACATTCGACTCTAAAGAAAAATGAAACCTAGCTTGGAATTTACTATTCTGGCTAAAATCTATGATTTATTAGTTGTTTAGAAAATTGACACTTTACGGTGCTACGCCAAAATAAGTTAAAGTAAAATTTTATATTTTTGTACATTTTGTACTCAAAAATCGAACAATATATTCAAAAAGTATAACAAATCACTACTTTATAAGTAGACTATTATAGCTCAATAAGTAATCTACGAAAAAAGTTTCGAGTGATCAAAGTCACCCCGGTTTACGGTACTTTATTTATTAAATGGTAAAAATACCTAAAATTTCAACTTGCAATCACCACAATAGCCTATCTTTGGCAGAAATGCCTTCCGAATTAGGAAGTACACCTTTTTTTGCTTCAGGTAAAAATTATGGGCTGAATCTTGCACGGAGTTCGAGATTGTTTATAAATCCGTCATTTTTGTTTATTTTCACATATAAAGACTACCTTTTTATGAGTCATTGACGAGGAGACCCTTTTAAATCGGAAGGAAAGTTCTGCCAAAGTGAATAAGCATATTTGTGGTTTTTCAAAAGAGCAACTTAAGTTAGAAACGGGCATAGCGTAGTTGGTAAATCGATTAACCTGTACGTACCCCATCAAGGTTCGATTCCCAACACCACACAGGGTTAGAGATGTTTCTAAAGAGATTTTTCTAACCGGAAAAGAGGCGAATACCATAAGGTTGAAACTTCAATAATCGAAATAAAAAAACTTACGTTAAAGTACCGCAAACTACACAATGTACATACTCTGTGCCTCACTCGGCAAAGAAATGGATACTTATTTTATGTGTTCTAAAGTATGTACATTCTACACTTATCCAGATTCTGTCACCCCTGCCATTGCTGACTTTCGCTTCCGTGGCAGGGATTTCAATGTATTCAAACGAGGGGTGGTGTGGGTGCTATGAATAAAAAATGCTGATTGTTTTTACAGGCCTGCAGGCAGGATAAAAAGAGCTGATGGCAAGGGTCGTTGTTTGGCTAAGCTGTCATTATTTATGCATTCGATTAAAAGTGACTAAATGAAATGCTTGATTATCAGGGTAAATTGGTGAAGTACTGCCTGGGTAGCAGGGCCGATTTTCCGAGGCGATGTTGCACGAGTTATGTTCCTGTGTGACAAATCTGTTAAGTTGAGAACAATCTGTTTTACGTTAATTTCGAGACTCATAATCACCATCAGATGTTTATTTGGGTAGATTTTGTTGGATTGGTTTATGGGTAATCTGACGCAAAACGTTAAATTTTTGGGGAAAGATTAAGAAGGCAAACAAATTGCTTATAGATAAGAGCATTTAATATAGTTAGGAGCTGGATGGACATTTCAATAACAAGAGAAGTTATAGTTTTAATAAGCGCATCACTGCTGAAACTAAATCCAAATAATTTTTAAATGTATATTCGTGGCATGACGACAGACAGAAAAATGAAAAGATGTTGATGTTAATTTCCCCATCTTTTTTATTATTGTCACTCTAAATAAAAGCTTTGTTCAAGGCATTATAATTTAAAATATCGCTTCGCTCAAAGGCAAGTACAGCAATCATTCGTTAACTTGAGTAATCCGTGAGTGAATTTCAATTGCTGACGGGGAAGGGGTCTGGTGTGAACTTCATTATCTTCCTACTGATGATCGATACTGTTTCAAGTACCAATTGAGTGCTGTGCATCATTTCATGCTTTTTAATTTGATGCTTATGTTTTTAATGCTTCTGATTTATTCAAATGTATACCTGTTATTGGAATGATGTTCAACTCTATCGCGGAAGTACAAATCTATTCCACTACAAAAAACAGGAAAACGTAAAAAAACAATTTTTGCAATAAAATAACTTGCCAACCCATTTAAAGTCGTGAATTTTTTAGCATTACATACATACATCATTTGAATTACAATATTAGCGTTAGCCATGCCAGCATACCAGCATGTGGAGTATTGTTTTGCGTTAACTTTTTTCCTTGTTCAACTGCACGTTTGATTTATAAGCAGTCGACGTAGAATGGGTTTCCCATTTCGAAATGTTCTCGTATCATGTAGAATGTTTGAATGCGTGTTGTTTGATTTTGAAATATGAATCCGATATTGCATCGATTGTTTATGAGTCAAATGTACAATTGAGCAAGAAATTGATGACTGGGTAATGTCTGGGACATAACCGGTGTGTTGTGACTACACTTAGAGCTGCCAATTGTCGTTACTTGAAATTATTGACAGTGTAACGAAAAAAATAAAACAATAAGTAAAACAATTAATAAAATTAATGGTCGGTAATCTACCGAGTAAATTAATTTTGCTACGCAACTTACCACAAAAAGCTAAATTTGGGATTTAATTATCATAATATAGCGCATCCAACAAAAAGGAACGAAAATTACATACGCAACTATGTATGCGGGCGACGAAAGCTCATTATCGCTTCTTCTTACTGTACCGTCCGAACGTGCATCCTCATGCTTCTTGTTCGATTACTGAGCGATGAAGCAGGCACAAGAATACATGCGGGTCTTATATTACTTCCCAATATTCGTTTAGGATTCTGAGGTACTCCATATTAATGGCTCCGTTTGAAATAAATTGGGTAAGCACGACAAGCACGATTTCCTAATACACAAAAATCTCGAATTATCCCCCCGATGAATTGCATTTCGGTAGACCACACCCAGTCAAGCTAGCAGTATCTATCGAAACTATTGACTCATCTTATGACTGAAGAATATACAGTCTTCAGTAAAACAATGCTACGTTGCGTTCTAGCTTACTTTGTTACAGTTTGTCATATACCCTACTTCCTAAAAGAGCAATAAAGTTAATGTTCCTTAACAGCCATAGTTGGAACCCGTGTACATTTTTCGCGACCTGTCAAACCACCCGTACATTCACGCTCTGCTGAAAACGTCTCATGTCTCAAACTGGTTAGTTTCCAAGCCTCTATGTTTGGTCTCCTGACATGTCATGGAATCTACATGCGTTATCGGTCTTGAGACTGGTCATGAGGATAATTTACATGTCGCACGCAAGCCGATACCAGTCACAAAGTTTACGAACCTGTACAAAGATAAAAGTTTTGTCTTGGTTTGCTAGTTTGATCTGTATCTTACACACTAAAAAAATCTGGATATTAATGATGACTCAATTAGAAATCTGACGCAATTGCATATGATGCAACTTTAAATGTGATATATTTTTATGTCATAATCGACGCATTCATAATATTTTTTTTAATAAATTCAATATTCCGTCATTGTAAACAAAAACAATTGTCACATGCACTATTTTTCAGTGTAAGAAATAAAATTTGAACTCAATGACTAAGTTTTCAGTGTAAGATGCCATAAAATTACACGTCCCGAATCAAAAACGCATCAAACGAAGTATTATCTCAAAAATTCTTCAAGGTCCGTCGGCTGTGCAAAAATCGTTAAGGTACAATTATATTGAAAGTTCTGCGGATTATCCGCTGAAAACGTCGAGTTTTTTATCAAACATGTTCGGTTACACAAAAAAGAAAAGAAGTTCGACTGCCTTTTCGACCGCTGTGGGATCATCTTTAAATCGTTCAACTCGGTTTTGCAGCATATTCTTGACTTATAATTCCACGAAGCTTCGACCCAGTGGTGGACCCATTGATGAAAATTTGCTTAATTGAATTTTATTTGTGTCTTCCGTTTTCACGATAATAGATAATGGGTCGATTATTTGTTGGTAAGAAGCGCGTGACGAACTGCAGTAAGATAAATTTTATTTTAAGATTGAAAATGAGTTTTACTTCAATTTTACTAGACAAATGTAATTTAACAGCGTTCTTGTAAATTTACATGTCGCACGTAATTTTACTGTTGGTAGGATACATTATTTACCTTGAAAAATCTTCCTGTTCAAAAAACAATGTTCGGCGAAATCGTTCACTTGACAATACAAACAATAAAGCGAAGCAAATATGTCACAAACTCAAAAGTACGCGGATGTACACGCGTCGATGCGACTAGTTTTGTGAGTAGGAATGCAGAAGCGCATGGAAACACAAGTCTAAAAATATTGGGTCGTAATCCATAATAAAGGGCGAACACGAAATTATTGCGACACCAAAAATGTCATGCCAATTTTCTTATAATGTTTAAAATCAAACCAAAATTTTAGGGTAGTTTTATACATATATTTACTTCAAAAATCAAAAGAAAAGTTAATCGATGGAGCCTTGAGTGTAAAATTTTCGCTTGATGCCCTCCATCAAAGTCTTTACAGTGTCATCCGGTACCAGTTTCTCAGTTTTTTTTCCATTTTCTTAACATGTCCTTCTCGTCTTTGACTGTCTTGCTCTTCCGAAGTTCCCGCTTCATCATTTCCCAGTACTGCTCCACCGGGCGCAGCTCCGGACAGTTTGGCGGATTCATGTCCTTTGGAACAAAATGGACAGAATTGACCTCATACCACTCCAGGACACTTTTAGAATAGTGGCATGATGCCAAATCTGGCCAAAATAGCGGAGCTTCGTCGTGCTGCTGCAAGAACGGCAAAAGGCGCTTCTCGAGGCACTCAGATTTGTAGATCTCACCATTTACTGTGCCCTTTGTCACGAAAGGCTCACTCCTCAGTCCGCAAGAGCAGATGGCCTGCCAAATGAGATATTTGGAGGCGAACTTCGACATTTTCTTCTTCTTAAATTTGTCGTCCACATAGAACTTGCTCTTGCCAACGAAAAACTGCAACCCCTTGAATTTGTTTAAAATCGGCTTTTATATACGTTTCGTCGTCCATCGCACAGCAGCCATATTTTGTCAGCATCTTCTCGTAGAGCTTCTGTGCCCGAGTTTTAGCCGTCGATTGTTGCCGCTCATCGTGGTTTGGGAAGTTCTGTACCTTGTATGTATGTATGTAGTCCAGCTCTCTTCTTTGCATTCTGGACGTAGCTCTGCGACATGCCGATTTTTTTTAGCCAAATCACGGCTTGAGACGTTGGGATTTGCCTTAATCATCCGCCTCACCTTTCCCTTCGTCTTTTTGTTCTCCGGTCCCGGTTTTCTTCCAGCTCCTTTGGCGTGGTCCAACGTCAACCGCTCCTGGAATCGATTCAACCCTCTGGAGACGGTTGAATGGTGAATGTTTAACATTTTTCCCAACTACTGGTGCGACAGGTCAGGAAATTCCAGGTGTTTGGAAAGAATTTGTTCTCTCGACTCGCTTTGTTTCACCTCCATTTTCGTTGAATCGAAAAACACGACTTCGAGTTTGACAGCATGTAAACAATACACATCAGTGAGAAAGTGTGCAAAATTTGGTTGATTTTTACCCAATGGTAAAAAAGTTATCCCGTGTTGAATGTGTCGCAATAATTTCGTGTTCGCCCTTTATCTCCCACCAACAATTCGGATATATCAACACATATATGAAGACTATTATTGTACATTTGTTCCGTGGCAAAACTGTCAAAATTTAATTCTTTATGTGCGTTTAAAATGTACAAAACTATTTATTTTCAACTTCTAGTAACACGCAATAACAAACATTTATCAGCGAAAAGTTGTGCATTTTCCATTTTGACGTATTTACTTCGCAATGTGCGTCTAGAAAGTTCAAAACTATTGTTTTTCAACTCCTCGTAACTCACAA
Source organism: Topomyia yanbarensis (assembly GCF_030247195.1). Classification (NCBI taxonomy): domain Eukaryota; kingdom Metazoa; phylum Arthropoda; class Insecta; order Diptera; family Culicidae; genus Topomyia; species Topomyia yanbarensis. The sequence continues at coordinate 208,904 of NW_026683470.1, read as the reverse complement.
TAACAAACAACATTTTTCTGTGAAGAGTTGAAATAATTTTCATTTTTACGCATTTATTTCCCAATGTGAGTCTAGAAAGTCAAAAACTATTGATTTGCAATTCCTCGCAACTCGCAATAACAAACAACATTTCTCTGTGAATGGTTTTTTTTTTCATTTTGAGGAATTTACTTCCTAATGTGCGTTTAAAATACTCACATCTATGGATTTTCAAGTAAGTCCTAGTAACTCGCAAAAACAAACAAGTTGAAAATTTTCCGTCAAGTTTTCACTTCCCAATGTGCATTTGAAATGTTCAAAACTACTGATTTTTATCTCCTTGTAATCTACAATAACAAAAGAAAGTTTTCTGTGAGAAGTTGTTTTTCATTTTGACGAATTTTCTTTCCAGCGTGCGTTTAAAATTTCTAAAACTATTGATTTTCATTTCCTCGTAACTTACAATAGAAAATGATAATTTTCTATGAAAAGTTGAGTTTTTTCATTTTGTCGCAATTTTTCCTAGTGTGCGTTTAAAATGTTTAAAACTATTGATTTTCAAGTCCTAGAAACTCGCAATAACAAACAACATTTATCTGTGGAAAGTAATGATTTTTTCGATTTTGACGCATTTACTTCCCAATGTGCGTCTAAAAAAGTCCAAAACTGGTGATTTTCAATTTCTCGTAACTCGCTAAAACATTTAACATGTATCTGCGAAAAGTTGAAAAAATTTACATTTTGGCGCATTTACTTCCAATGTGCGTTTTTTTAAAACTATTGATTTTCATCTCCTGGTAACTCGCAGTAATAAACAATGTTTATCTGCGAAAAGTTGAAAGAATAACATTTATCTCATTTACTATCTTTCCAATTATCCGCCAAAGCACGGTATTAATTATTTTACGCATTTTCGATAACGGTTCTTTATTGACATATCACACAACAAGCAAACTTGTTTTTCTATTTTCGCGACTGTTCGCAAACGAACATACATGTCACAGCTCAGTAAATGTACAGCCGCTTGACAAACCAGTTTTGTTTTGAAACATTCTGTGACATGTCACGGGAAAAATGTATCGTGTCATAGTACACGCGCATGTGTCACATGTTGCAAGAATGCGCAACTTGAACATGTCACGAGCAAACATGCGACCAGTCAACCAGATAATCGGTCATGATCATAACATTTTCCAGCGATGTTAACAGCAGAGGGATGCCATAAGAAACCGGCCGACTGCAAAATCTTCCAAAATGCGATAGTTGTCGAGATATTTGGAATTTTTCCCTAACAAACACAATTAATTCGTGTAATTATGCCCTTTTTGAAAGTTATTCGCGTTACCGATCATAAAATATCAATAATCTAATGTTTATCATTTTAAAGACGTTGAAGAAATTTGCTCAATGTATTTGGATCATAGAGAAGCTTCCAATTAAAAAGTTTTCCTAACAACAATTTTGGACAAATTTTTATGATTCATATTGTTTGCTGTCAAAAATACAATTTTCTTTTTAAATATGAATCTAAACGCCATTTCTAATCAAAATGCTCATAACAACATTTTTCTGAAATGTAGTGGTTCTCGTGATGTTTTATTTTTTTGTTTTAATAACACAATTATTTTATTCTATTACGACCTTTTCAGAAGTTATTCGCGTTTCTTAATCAACAATCGGTTTCCCAAAATGCGCATGAAATTTACTATAAATTTGACATCAAGGCGATATTGTAAACCCTTTGAATTCTATACATTTTTTGAATCCTAAAAAAAGTAACGAAAATCACATTGTGTTCTTTGGATCTAGTGTACGCCGCAGAGCCTAAAATTCTCATACCTATTCAATGAACGACGAAATTCAGAGAATTAATCTTCGTCCTTTCCTTGCCTCTTTCGTCGCTAAATGCATGAAAAGATGAAACAATAAAGGCGATGTCCCCTCCTCTCTCGATTCTACGAAAACGAGTAGCAGCAGCAGCGACTTTCGTTTTCCTATGACAATCCGAAGTTTCAATTTCGTTTGATGCATGCTCAGTAATTTGCGATTCTCATTCATTAATCGAGCACCGACAAATAAATATCATTACTAGTGTATTTTCGTTTCCCCAACAGTAAGCTCAACATCGAAGTTACCAATATCATTCTGAATTTCATAGCGAAAACGAGCGTGCGGAGAGAATAATGAAAACGCCCCAGCAAACCAGTAATCGTATATAAAAGTTTACAATAAATTACAAATAATGACAGACTAAATCAAAATTACAAATAGTGCAAGCAAAAATTATGTTTTGTTGTAAAAAGTTCACATAAAATGCAAATCTGTGATCGAAATACAATTTTGACTTGAAGTTATTTATTAGTCTACTACAACTTAAAACAAAATTGTACATGCGGAAATTTTAAAACATTGTATAGAAATTAATTTGCAATTGGATTAAACTGCAAAATCATTCAAAAAAAATAGTCACTTCCTTATAGCACTTCGCAAAATCTCTGCCAGACTAGTTCAATATTTGAGCAATAAAAAATGGCTTGAGTAAAGAATGTAGGTTTTGATTTGACAGGTATAGAGGTATCATTGGAGGGCCATATTTAGGTTGGATTATGGTATTTTTAGATCGTAATCACAAAGCGATAAAAATGATCAAATATAATCGTTGCTTGACAGTGTATAAATAGGTGAGTACATAACGGCTATGCTGGGAATACGAAGATCTCAGGTTCGAAACTGTGGCAGTAAATCGTAGCAGGTAATTTTAATAATTGATGTTCCAGTAACTCCAAACTCACCCATGAAAAATAACATATCTACCAGTATGGGCGTAACTATGTCTTATAACAGAATTATAGAAATTTCATCCTGATTTTTTATTTTCATGTTATTTTTAAAAAAATACTCCTTGTTAGCACTTTGGGGACCTTAAGCTGCATAAACCTTCATGTGTGATTGTAAAGTTGATCACATATAAACAGATAAGCTAGATGATTGTATAATGCTTCTGATGAGACCAAATTCGTCGTAAATCACATAGTTCTACTATACCGATTTGTTGTGCGTATATGGCCTCCACTTTTGTTCACATAGAAGGGATCTGTGCATTTTATACAATCAATTTATATCGTTTAAGAGTACAGTTAATCAAATTGCAACTTATTAAAGTGAATCAAAATGTTGGCTGGGGCTCTGCTACATGCTTGCTTTGTACTCGCCCGTTGTCTCATTTTAGATTTCGCAAAGTGCTTGTGGTATGGAAAGAAGCGTCGTTCTTTCGTCAGTTTCGCCTGATTTTGGCAAATGAAAAAAACATTTTCCGACTTTGGTACGCAGTTTTCTACTATACGTTGTGATCAATTTCGATCGATGAGAGTCTTTTGCGGTGAGGTTTCTAGTCGTATTGATTATCTAATAACTGATTTTCAAAGTTTGATGAAAATTTCAGCGTTTGTTTATGCATATATGGGATGATTTTCGGTCAAATCTTAGATCCGTACTTTAACAGGAATTGGAATAAAGTGGGCATTGAAAATTAATCTCATGAAATAGGTCAAAATTTTAAAATCTCTAACTCTAGCTCTGATTTAACTTGATAAAATCTAATTATGTTTAGTTATTTTGAAGGGCTATGGATGGGGTTGAATAGAGGATATACTTTTTCGATTTGTAATCGAGACATTAAAAAATATTTATATTTTACCTGTTCCTTTTCTTTTTTATTTCTAATTTATTCCATTTTCAGATTCCTCAGAAAATTCTACTCAAATTTATTATACTACAGTCATGAAATACTAATAAAAATACTTTTGCCCCATTTAGACTAGGGTTCGTCGCGGTGCGGATGTGGGCGATAAATGGATTGTCCGCACTGCAACCGCAAAAAAATATCAAAACGCACCGCTTACCGCAACCGCACTTTATTTACCGCACCGCACCGCGCGGTAATGCGGTAAATGCGGTAAATTTTTTATATTTTTAAAAATTGTGTTGAAAAATTGTTCATTTGTATAACCATATATAATAAAATGTTGTTCTTATTTAAACGAAATTTAACTTTAAGAGACTCCTCAGAAAGTAGTAATATTTAAGAAAAATCAACTTTTTCATTTTCTATTAATAAAACTCCGTACATTTAAAATGCAAGCATTATACATTCAAAAACGTTGTACTGCAGTAATAGAAAAACTTTTATTTTAGCAACCCTTCAGTTAATTGAAAAAATGTTATAAAAATGTAATAAGAAATGAAGAATTTTTTTCTTTAAATTGTCATATTTTCAATGTGTTTGACATAAGGAAATGAAATGGATGATTTTCGCATTTACGTAGTAAAAACCACCTTTCATTCTTAAAGAAATTTCAACAAAAAAAATTAAAGTCAAAATACCAGTACTTCTATATAGTAGCGCATATATTCCAATACAGTGAAATAAAAACATTGTATTTCATCAATAAGAACGACGCCATATTTGACGAAAAAAAATTGCTCTATACATTACATCCAATCAGGAGTCCGGTCTCAACCGGTACAGAATTATTGAACATTAGAAAAACTTCTAAAAATGTATGATTTGTAACATACAGCAGAAATGTTATTAAAAATAGGGGTTTTACGGACAAAATATCCCAAAACTCTAACTTCCACATTTTTCAAGAAACATATGTATTCTCATTCAGAAACTAAGATTGCTTCCTTTAAAAATATATGAAGTGTAATTTTCTAAAGGCTAGTTCTAGAAAGTTCTAGCATTTAATGAATTTTCCTATAATATTTCCCCAAAGAGCCAATGACAAAAACTTCAATTAAAGTGGACGGGAGTCAAACGATGTGGTATTTTGGCAAAAATAGTTTCAAAAAAGCTACAAAATAGTCTTAACCCTCCAGCACACGCGCCGTTGTATTTTGTGAAACACCTTCCGAAACTCTAGCGAAATCTTATTTCAGCAACAGCGGCTGCTCATTCGGGGAACCATTCGCGCGAGTGCTGGAGGGTTGACTGAAAAATATTAGGACTTAATTTGGTAGAAAACTATTGTAAATTTGAATGGAAGTACGCGAAAAAAAGTTATGTAGCATACTTTTTGAGAAAGAGTCCAATAAAATTGACTGCATTGACTCACATTGAATTTACACAGGAATCAAAGAAGATAGAAATACGATGTTGATGAACTAATGATAGAATAATCATCCTAATTTGGAACCCTCCTTATATTGGACGATTTCATACATTTGTATCCTTTACTGCCACTTACTCCAAATTCGTTTGGTTTGCTGAAGATATTCTTTGGGTTGTGTTTAAGTCCCAGCATGGTTAGTTTATCTCTAATTTCTTTAAATTAATCAAAATTCACAGTTGAAAAATTGATATCGGAAACGATTCATAATTCAACGATTTCCAACAGAAATCGGGAGAAGTGATGCACTTTTAAATTGGATTTAAGAGTAAAAATTTATTGTTTTTAAAAGATCCAAATAGCAACAATCTTGCATTTTATGTATTTGAAATGGTTAGTTTGTGAAGTCTTACTTAGAAGTATAAAATAACTAGTGTCCAAAATATGTCGTAAAAATAATAGCGTCAAAATATTTTGGACACAGCTAGATTTTCTTTCGTATTAGCAGTCTGTTTGTCAATTTAGAATAACCAAAATTATCACTTTATCAATTATTTTTTTGCGGTGCGGTTGCGGTAAAACCGCGCGGTAAAAGCTCTTTCCCGCACCGCATCTGCAGGAAAAAGTGTCTTACTGCACCGCAGACGAACACTAATTTAGACATTAATTATTTGACAGATTTAGTTTAACCAATCAAAGTCCTTGTCAAAACAAGCAAAGTAAACAGTTTAAGCAAAAATTTAGTTGGTGACTTATCAAGTCATTTCTCCATTTGAAAGATTGTATTTGTGTCACAAATCAACAGAATTTTCACACAATTTCATCAAGAAATGTCGGAATATTAACAAAGAGGTTTCGTTGAACAATTTGGAAGCTCAATAATTATTCAATCACAATGTTTTGAGTATTTTATTGTTTGACGATTGCACTGTGTTTGATTTTTATTACCTTCTCTATGTCTTTATGTGTTATGTTGCTGCCATCTATGCTTGTACATAATGAATTTCAAATAACTACAGAAATCTAATTCTGTTTAGTTATTCTGAAAGGGCTATGGTTGGAGAGTATATCCAGGAGTAAGAAAATAGAAGCTCTGTTGAGAAATAACACAATAAATTTCCTTCCTAAGGAGGAAAAATTAAGTAAACACCGAAATTTCTCCCAAGGGGGAACATTTTCGGTGAAACCATTTTTTGTACTTAAAGGGCACAAATCCTAACTAAACAATGCCATGGGTGCGTTTCGATTTCGTCTCATCAGAAGCGAGACATCACGTTATCCCAGTCACAGAGAGTGTTTCTGTTTTAGGGATTTAGCGTCAAGCCGGTGCTAACCTATTCCGACAATAAGTTAGTGTCGGTTTCTGATGAGACGAAGTCGAAACGCATCCATGAGTGACGAATATAAAATGATGGTCCCAAGTCAGCCAACTCGCCACGGGCTCCTCTACACATAAGTCAAATGAATACTTATTGCAAATAACATTTGAGGTTTTTTTGAAGTTGCGATAGTATTTGTATTTACTTATACATAAGATTCGCTGCATTCGAAAATTTGGAACTATCACAATACATGGTGCAGACCTTGGTGGTGATGGTTTGCAGACCTTTCGCGCGAACAAAAAAAATCAAATGTTAATCACAGTTTCTTAGAAGTACTAAATTCGACTCGTATGACTATTGTCAGACGAATCCCTGCTTACAGCTGAAACGATACTAATAAATCAAACCCGGCATAAAAGCTTCCCGTGTTCGTAAACTCCATTTTGTAGCACAACTGAAGTGAAAAAATCACATGCGTAAAAGGGCACTTACTATACTACGCGACTAAAAGAAACCCTTGTCACATGGTTTGCAACAACGATAAAGTTTTTTGGTGATATTATTTATTTTCAGATTTTTTTCCGGCTACCACTTCATCAGGCTATTCTACCTCTTTTTACTCCGGAAAAAAGGCCAGTCCATGAATTGGTTTACACCGAGATGAAGAGGATTCGTCCACCAGAATCGTAAATGGAGTGCGTGTTTGCATGTTTTTTTGTTGAGTTCGACTTTTTTACTGCCTTGGTTTTTTCCCGGCTCTCGAGTGGAGAACAACACGAAAGCTGTATCTCATCGGCTGCTTTCCGGTGGATAAAAACGAGCCGTTACAGGTTACGAGTGTACCCTTTTCCGCCCGACAGGGTACAGCGACTCATTTCAGTGTATGTATATGTATATTATGTTTGCCTTTTTTGGTATATCTAAATTTTGGATCGCATCAGATTCATATTGATGAAAGCAATACTGAGTGCATGTTGAATTTAATTCGAAATACAAAGTAATGGGCAATATGATTATGTTCCATAGACGACTCAAATCGCAAATTCTACTCATAGTCTCACTGTCATGTCATGTCAGAGCGAACATAACGTAATTGGTAAATTGATTGCTTTATATGCAGCTTAGCAGAGTTCGGTTACCATTCTCCCTACACGATTTTTTATTTCTAAAAATGTAGCGAATGATCCTAAGGTAAAACTTCTTCAGCCGAAACAAAAACATCATCTCACAGAAATGACAAGTAATCGCTGAAATAATAGTGCTATTAAACATCTGTTAACTGAAACAGTGAGAAGAAAATAGAGAAAATAAAAAGTCTGATACGAATTTAAATGGAACTGGAGACAATGACAGTAAAGATAAATCGATGTAGATAAAAGAGATTCGCATTTGAGGCATTCCACGAAGATCCGTCAGAAAATCTCCAAAATCGTGACCGACCATCTTATATTCTGATGAATCTTCACAGGTTTCAACAGCGTGGAAGACTAAAAATTTTCCACAGTCAATAAGATTATTTTGAATCAAGCGCAATTTTTAAAAAGGGCGTAGACACTTCTACGTGCATTAATTTCCAAAAATTTTTGGTCGGTTACTCTATTTTATACAGCGAAACTATATGAGAACGACTTACAGAGAATAAATACTTCTTCACGAAAAAAATACACTGAAAAAAATGTTTTGTCTTTTTTCACAAAAACAAAAATTTATATTAAAAATTTAAATTGCAAAAAATCCTTTTTCGCAAATTTTTTTATACACAAATAAATATCAATGTGCCAAATCTCAGATCGCATAACTTCTTAAGACTGGAATTTCAGCGCACAGAGTACGGTCAGAACGAACCCATTAAGGCGATGTGTAATGTTTTTAATAGTATTTAGGACCATTTTGACTGTTCTGTTTCTTGTGATGTTTTCAAATATAGACTAAGAAGGTTGACTTAGATTTTAAGATTTCATTTTTGTAATATTTGTAATTTTTGTTCTTGCAATACTGTGTACTATGTGATTATGTTTAATTGTAGTGTAAAATCATTGTAATCAACTGTGAAAAATTTGAAAAGATGATGGGTTTTTACGCCCATTTGAGGGTTGCTTCTGGTGTATATCCTGAAATGGGCTTTTACCATTCTAGAAACACTTCATGTAGACCAACACAGGTCAGATGAAAAATAAGAATAAATAAAAACTTCAAGAGAAATGAAGTACTTTGAATGTAATTGTATGATGGGGAGCTTATCGGCAAAAAGTTTTTCTAACAATAACTTTATACATGCTTTTAAATGACTAATTAACATATTAAACTGTAATTTTATTATAGATTATAATTCTAAGTATCAATCTGAATCAAAATGCATTTAACAAAAATCCTCCATGTTTTCGAGATATTTGGACAACAAAAATCATTAATTCGTGTAATTATGCCCTTTTCAAAAGCTGTTTGTGTTACCCTATCAAAAAATGTCAACAATCTGATGTTTATCGCTTTGCAGACGTAAAAGAAACTTTTTCAGTGTATTTGGATTATGGAGAAGCTTTCAATAAAAAGTTTTGCTAATAAAAACTTTTGACATATTTTTATAATTCATACTATTTGCAGAAAAAAATACAATTTTATTTTAAACGCCATTTTAAATCGATGTGCTCATAACAAAAGATATTTTAAATTTTGTTTGAACAACAATTTTTTTTTAATTAGGACCTTTTCATAAGTTATTCGCATTTCTCTATCAACAGCAATAGGTTTTTCAAAGGCTCATAATATTTCCTGTAACTTTTTCTTTGACATCAAGGCGATATTGTAAACCATTTGAAAGCAAATGATATAACTATATAGATTAATCATCAGACCCTATGGTTGAATAATATTTTGATTGGTTTTGTATAGCTTTCAAAGAGTTTACAGAATCGCCTTGATGTCAAAGGGTAAGTTACTGGAAATATTATGGGCCTTTTGAAAAATTTATTGTTGTTGATGGAGAAACGCGAATAACTTATGAAAAGGTCATAATAAAACAAAATAATTGTGTTGCTGAAACAAAATTTAAAATATCTCGAGGACTACTATATTTCAGAAATTTTTTGTAAAGAGCGTTTTGAATCACATTCAGAAATAAAATTGTATTTTTGACTGCATATAGTTTGAATTTTAAAAAAATATCATAAGTTGTTGTTAGGAAAACTTTTTTATTGAAAGCTTCTCCATGATCCAAATACACTGACAAAGTTTCGTTTACGTCTCTAAACATTATATTGTTGAGATTTTATGATAGGGTAACACGAACAACTTTTAAAAAGGGCTTAATCACACGAATTAAAAGCTTTTGTTGGATCAAAATTGCAAATATCTCGAAAACTATCGCATTTTGATTTTTTTTTGTTAAATGCATTTTGATTTAAAATGATGTTTACAATTATATTTTGTAATAAATTACAGTTTTGTATGTCAATTAGCATGAAAAAATTAAATTTGTAACAATTTTTTGTTTTTGTTAAAAATGACACATTTTTGCCTTTCTCAATAGAAAGGTATTGCAATTGCTCTGAAAACCGACTTTTTAACGGAGGGCCGAGTGACATATACCATTCGATTCAGTTCGTCGAGTTCGGCAAATGTCTGTGTGTGTGTATGTATGTGTGTATGTATGTGTGTGTAAGTGCGTCTGTGTGTGTACGCGAACACAATTTCACTCACTTTTCTCAGAGATGGCTGAACCGATTTTGACAAACTTAGTCTCAAATGAAAGGTGTAACGTTCCCATAGGCTGCTATTGAATTTCTAATGGATCCGACTTCCGGTTCCGGAATTACAGGGTGATGAGTACGAACACGCAGAAAATGTCGATTTTAATAAATTCTGCAATGAATGTATAAAGGTGAAATTTTTTCTAAAATATGACCACAACTGCTTCGATTTGTAGTATTAGGTCACTAACATCCATTCAAAGTCTATTTGGCCACATTGACCACCATCCTCGGTTCCGGAAGCCCCGGCGGAAGTATCCAAATTCAGAATAACAGTTACATCGGTTTCTCGGAGATGGCTAAACCGATTCGACTAAACTTGGCCTCAAATGAAAGGTATTGTGTCCCCGTAAATGGCTATTTAATTTCATCCCGATCCGACTACCGGTTCCGTAGTTAGAGGTTGTGGTGTGCGATCACATAGCAAATTGTGATTCAAACCGATACTCCGATGAAAGCAAAAAAGGTAAAAATTTCGCTAAAATGTCTCTCAAACAACTTAAATTTGCTGTTCTAGGTCACCGACGGCCAACCAAACTTTCGTTGACTACATTGACCACCATAGACGGTTCCGGAAGTGCCCGGGAAAAGCGGCCATCTTTCAAAATTTACGAACTCACATCAGTCCCGGAAATGGTTGGGCCGATTTTCACAAACTTAGTCCCAAATGATAGCTATAATATCCCCATAGATGTCTATAAAATTTCGTACGGATCGCTTATATGGGTCCGGAAATATAGACTAAATCGTCCGGTCACATATGAAATTCTCATATAAGCCGAAACTCAAATTTTTTTTCAAAGGGGGGACCCCATGAAATTTCAGAAATCGAATTCGTATTTATGATGCCAAACATCTTTAAAATGCATGAAACGTCGAGATTTTATGTTATCTCGACAAATTTTTTTTTATAAAAATCGACTTTTTGGGACTTTGCCGATTTTGCACCTTTTTTCAGTTCAATATTACTGTGGCTGTTTTTTCTTTTTCAAAATTTTAGAACTCGAATAATGATTTATTTTCCTGTATATAGTTGTCATGTGATGTATAATAATAAAATGTAATATATGCATTTAAAAGCTTTTAATGAATATAAACAACGCACACATTCTCGTGATTCATGATTGAGAAAGGCACAATTGCACCGCTAGGTGGATTAAAATAGGTTTTTTCCGTGTATATTACTTTCGTGAACAGGTATTTATTCCATGTCACTGGTTCTCATATAGTTTCGCTGTATAAAATAGAGTTATTGACCAAGAAATTTTGGGAATTAATGCACGTAGAAACGTCTACGCTCTTTTTGAAAAATTGCTCATGTTTCAAAATATTGCAATTGCCAGAAAGAATCATGAAGATGCACAAACCAAATACAACTGCAAAGTTTCGTTCGAATCGATGGTGGCCATATTTTACAGTTGGCCGTTTTCTCGTGGAATTCCTCATTTGGTTTTCATATAATACCAGTTCTATCTACACTTCCCTAAAACTTAATTAGTACGATTTCCGGGATTTTTTGTAATTTCTCCGAGCCGGGTGCAACGATAGATAATGTTAACTTTTTAATACTGCAGTTAGTTGTAAACATGCATCCCATTGTTAAAAATAGTTTTAAAAAGTTAAGCGGCCAACCATAAAATATGATTTTTGTGTTTCGAATTCATCTCGTCAGTAACTTGCACCAACTCACAGTGGGGCCGGGCCGGTCAAAGCCTCCAAAATTTATTGTCTATTTTCACACCTTTCATTTTTTTTTCTAAATGCACATTACCTAGAGCTGTATTCGCCAAATTTTTGAGTCAATCGATTGAAAAATATAAGTGCTACATTTTTTTTGAACCGTACAAGGTCTTGAAAATCTGTAAGAATTTGAGTGACAAAAAGTTTTTATTCATTCTAATTCATCTCGCTTTAATAGGTAATTCAATGTTAATTTAACAACACATATAGTCGTTTCTAATAGAAAATCATCTCAGGAATTCATTGGTGTATTTAGATTTGAGATATAATGAGTATTTATAAAGTTACCAATAAAATCAATATAACTATGTTGTTTAACGCGGACTTATTTACATTCAGAGTGTCATTTCTTTATCGGTAAAAGCGTGTTGAAGGATCTCATCTGGTACAACTGACGTAGAATTTTATTTAGTTTTCAAAAATTATAGTGTCATCTTGCGCCCTTTTGCACCGAAGGTTGATATTTGGACATTTGTAAAATTAGTTTTTTCATGGAGACGCAAGGTATTTTTTCATTTCATGAAGTTAATAATGCAATACTTCACCCGTGGATTTTTTTTTTCTGAACGCTGCTTGTAAATTCAGGATTAAGGGCAATTTCCTTGATACAAATTAAAGTATGCGTTGACCGTCTTGCAACTATGACTCGTGTTTCTATATATTCACGGTTATCTGCAGTAAAGAAAAATTCAAATAAATACAAGCAAACGAGGCAAACTAACTGCAACTATTATAATATCTTTCCGTGAATCCTATCTTTTTGGTAGGTATTGATCATTAGCAGGTGACCGATGTAAGGTGTGTGGGAAGTGTTCTTTTTTACCCGATTGTTAGTTATTGGCCAGTAATGCAACATTTATTTTCAAGTGCAAACTCCCTATTGAATCTATCACAATCAACCATTAAATTCAAAATCTCCCTCAATAATTCACTTCCAAATTTATGAGTTTCATGCAAAAATGCTCACGCCTCTATTTCAAAGCATACACATACATTCCAAAGTATGCTCAGGAATCCGAATTCGTACGAATAACCAAGTCAGTACCCACAAGGAGAGATATTCATATCATCATTGGAATTGAAAATTGATGGAAAAGTATTGATCGGCTTAGCTGCAGTATGCATCGTATGAGTAACTGTGAATATAGCATAGTAGGGCATGATTTGAGATGTTCATCAAAATCAAATAAACCTGTCATCTTTTAAAAGCTTTGGCGATAACTATAAATAAATAAACCAATAAAACAAAAATTTAAGGCATTCTATCAAACACCTTAAGATATGCTATCTTTTATAACTGGTCGGTGTTAATTCAGACCGGACTAAGTGACAAAATATTGATTTAGAGAAAAACGAGTTTAAAGTTTGAATCGCAGCATCCTTTACATTATGAATGGAAATTAATTTTTGCCGTAATTCTTGTTTATTGTTACATATTTCAAATCTGGCAAGAGTCGAATGTAGCTGATGAAATTCTGTATCCATTGCTATAATTATCTCATTTTTTTATGTTTTGCGACTTAGTCCGGTCTGACTTAACACCGACCAACTATTCTAAATGCATACGTTCATAATGTACCAATGCATGCGGATTATCTCTTAAAAAGCTATGAAGGGATGATTTTTTCTACAATGGTATTCGGATTGAACTGAAGATCTGCAAACAAATGTATAAAATTACATCATTTTTTATTCACCAGATTTCGATAAATTGGAACCACTCTAGCTAACTCGTTACTATGGACTATCCTAGGAAATCAATTTGTTTCTGTTCACTTACGAAGTATCTGTTTTGAGAAGTTAATAAAATTCACTTTTGTGAAATTAAAAAAAAACTTTTAGAACCACCCTAGACTGTCTAATTTTCATTTTAGTGTCCTAATTTAATCAAAATCGAGTTCAGCGCACCAAAATTACCTTTAGATGATATTTTCAGACTTTTTAAACTACTTTTGAGGTTTTGTCCAGCTTTTGTATGGAGTGGATCCACTGTGCAACTGGATGTCCAGTTAGACGATGTATCTTAGCTCGTACCTAAATTAGCACTAACCAAACAGTAAACAATCCCAATAAATTCCAAAATTCGATAAAAGTCGGCTGTATCCTTCTAGGCAATCTTGTTTTCTTTCGTGAAGACACAATATCGGGCCACGAATTTGCCTACAGATAAGCAATTTACACATTTCGAGCGTTATCTCTCATTTTGATACACATATATTGATGATCAAAGTTACCTCTAAAACACATATGAAAATTTACAACAAAGTAATTTTATTATTATAGTAAGACGAAATAAAATATTCAAAAATTTGAACATTTTCAATCTATGGATTCAATATGGATAGTACTTGCTTTAAAAATGCAAACAGTTTCTTTTGTAGGAGACGAATTACTGCGACCAGTATTTAGATTTAAAGTGGTATCAGTTACATTATTAGAATTCGATAAACTTTTGAAAAAGTGATCAATATTCCCTCATTTTACGGTACCGTACACCATAAAAATATTAAAATAATAGTTTTACGAACCGATTCAAGACGGAAAAAGAAGGGAACAAAAGCATTTTCTATGCAATTGTTCATATGCATTAGCGCCAAATTTGCACCGCCTATTTGTACCACCAGACATAGGATATAGCTAAGAATCATGCATTCTTACAACAAAACATAACTGTAATAACATTATTTGCACCTGAACAGCTAATGTAATAGAATTAATAAATGAAAATACAAATTTACATTTTCTCCTTGATAATGGATATAATGTACGATAGGAGTTATATGTTATAACATACGTCAAAGAAAAAAACTTCCACCCTGAACAGCCCATAAATTATGTGTTAAGATTTCTTCCTTAAAAAACTTATTTGTTTCTTCCAAGGCCAGCCAAAAAGCGTGTATATAACCATTGTTGGCAAAATGCGGAATGTGTTTTCGTCTGTAAGCCACTGTCAGGCGCAGATATTCCTTGTACATGACATCAATTACTGGGGATTTTCTGTTTTTTTATAACTGGATTTTCTTTTCACACTGAATCATTCGCACTCAGTGTATGTACATAAAAAAGTTCACTTTCGTTTCGTAGCGCCGTAAAGTATCGCGGCGAATTAGCCGGCAAGCTTGCGAAATCCACGGTCTCAGCCGGATAAAATGGGCGAAAAGTTGCCGAACAGGCTGCGATAAATTTCAATCTTTCAATTATTTATAAACATCGAGAAATGTGTTTTCCCGGCGATGTTGATAGATTAAATGAAAAATTCAGCATTTGCCTTCCAGACGAGAGAAAAAAACGCACAACGCAGGCGGTTCTTTTCTCAGGATAGACGTGCATTATCAGACCCAATTTAAAAGGCTTTGCGGATTTCGTTCATTGTACTTTTGTCGCTGTCTGAACCAAATATTGACGGTTCTCGGACGGAAATTCATCCTGATGCGTGGCAGCCAGACTTATGGAAGGACAAAGCTAACCTGGGTCTCATGTGAGACTGAGATGGGAAGATATAGGCAATAGGGTGGGACAAAAATTAGATTCCAGCTCCGAGCAACTTTTTGGGTTACATTTGGGTCCTAGAACTACTGTGCAAATTCTAAGCTCGATCGGTGAAACTATATTTTTGCGCCCATGGTTTAAAGTTTATATGGGAATTCGTATGGGAAAATCGACTTTTACAAAATAATTCATCCATCAGTCGCCCAGTGCTTCCTAAAAATAAATCGATGTAAAATTTCTATTGGAAATTTATCAAGGAAAAAAAGTCTCGAAGATCACAAAACGATTTGACGATTGTGGAAAAAGTTATTAAGCAAAAATCGACTGATGCTCTGACGATTGGAAAAATATTCATTTTTTCTAGCACCACTGCATTTGGCTGTCCAATTATATATAATTTTGTTTTGAATCTCTTTTACTGTTCTAAATCAACGATCTGAACTGTTTGGTCACTTCCCAAGAGTTTTGAGGGTAAATTGAGGCTTCTTTTGTACAAAATTGGAGAAAATTAAAAATTCTGTATATAATTCGACCGTCAGCAGCAGTGGTGCTATGAAAATTGAAATTTTCATCAATTTTCAGAACGTTAGTTGATTTTTGTTTAATAACTTTTTCCACAATCGTCAAATCGTTTTTCAGTCTTCGAGACTTTGTTTCCTTGATAAATTTGCTATAAAAATTTTACATTGATTTATTTTTAGGAAGCACTGGGCGACTATTGGATGAATTATTTCGTAAAAGTCGATTTCCCCATACGAAATCCCATGTAAACTTTAAATATAGTTTCACCAATCGAGCTTAAAATTTGCACAGTAATTCTAGGACCCAAATGGAACCCAAAAAGTTACTCGGAGCGAAATTTAATTTTTTTCATATAACCATGTCCCACTCTATTAGGCAAGCTTGGGTTGCTATTAATCGTAATGTAGACGCATTACTGTCAGTTAGAAGTAAATCTATTACGTCTATGGTTGGGATAAACTAAAATCTAGTGTTAGCTTGTTGTGAACATTTTCGAAATCTTGATTCCATAACTTGAAATCATAATATAAAACTGCATTAAATCAACTTAGGGGAATATACCATAGTCCATTGCTTCTTGTCTGCATCTATTACGTCACCGTTTTAGCTCTCGACTCCGTGAGCCGTTTAGATGCTGATTCCATGAGTCATTTAGCTCCTGCTTCCGTGAGTCTTTCAGTACCTGGCCTTATAACGAACTATTCAGGTAGTCCCCGACGGTGGACTCACCCTATTACGACCGATAGTTCCACAGCGGAGGAATTTCTACCGACACCGATACCAATTTCCTTGAGCCATTTAGCTCCCAGCTTTATCGAGATCCACTCGGATATTATCCGGCGGTGAGCTACCCTACTCTGACTGAGAGTTCTTCGGCAGCGGAATTTCTCTCGGTACCGGTGTTTGTTTCGTGAGCCAATTAATTCCCATTTTTGTTACGAAATAGTCGGATAGTCGACGTCGGCGAATCTGCCGTACTGTGAGTTCCCCGGCGATAGATTTCTTCCAACACCTTTATTCGTTTCCGTGACCGTTTAGCGCTCCGCTTCGTACCGATCCACTCGATCTAGTCCGCGGCAGTGAACCTAGCCTGCTACACAAGCCAGCCAGTAGGTGCTGAGGTCTGTCCTGTGATTCCGGGTAGAGCATAGCTTCCGATTCACTGGCGTCCCAACTACCTATTGCTAGCTATTCGACGCGTTCTACTCGTGTGCTACTCAACTGGCCCCCGGCGGTGGAACTAGTATACACCGATAGAGAGTTCCCCAGCGTCGGAATTTCTCACGAAACCCGATTTGTGGTTTCACGGCGGCGTTTTAGTCGATGGCGCTACTTTGTTAGTCCCTTCGCCACTTCCTCCGCAGCTCGGAGAGTGTAGTCGTAATCACTATGTTGACAGCATCCCAGATATGCTCGCGGTGGCACATCTCTTCGACGATATTGTCAACCACGTGTTCCGTTGTCTCTTGCACGTCCACACACTTTGGGCAGAGGGGTGACGAAACGTGTCCAAACCGATGCAGGTACTTCCGGAAGCATCCGTGGCCGTATAAAAACTGCGTCAAATAGAAATGCACCTCTCCATGCTTTCTCGGCACCCAAGAATTTTGGGAAGAGTCGGCGGGTCCACCTTCATTTCTTTGCGTTGTTCCACTTTTGCAGCCACTCAGCCAACGAGTCCACTCGGACAAGTCTCTTTGTATTTCGTCCATTTCTCCGCTGGTAGCATTCCACGTCCTCAGCCAGAGTGATGCAGATGGGGATCATCCCGGCAGTTACGCATACCGCCTCCGACGATATTGTTCAATACGCACTCGCGACACGAAGAGCCATTAGGCGAAACGTGCTTGTCAACTTCGTCCGGTTTGAATTCAGTGTAGCTCAGGCCGGTGCTTCAGTATTGAGGATGAGACACCCTCCAGGAGGTGTCTCGTGCTGGATGTTGCTTCTCCGTGATTCGGCATGATCCTTGCCAATGCGTTAGTTATCCTCGCTACCTTCTCACATGCATAGTCGACATGGCTGTTGTAATTTAACCGATCGTTGACCATCACATCAAGGCACCTCAGCGCCCTAATCGACATCTGCCTCATGTTCATCTCGTAGAGCAGTACTCGGTTCTGGAAGGAACTTTTCAGAATCTTGCACAGGTAGTCAGGAACCCACGTTCTGTACAGCGCTACGGCGATCATCTCGCAGCTGGTACTGTTGAACGTGTTCTTCACGTCGATCGTAACAAGGGCGCAGTAGCTATTACCCCTTCTCTTTTACTTCGGTGCTTTCTCCGTGCACGAAATGACTGTACGGAGAGAGCCCACCGTCGATATTATTTTCCGGAACCCGAACTGCCTTTGCGCTCTCATTTTCAGCGTTGGTTGTCAGTCTGTTGAGGATTACCTTTTCCACACGTTCAATAAGAGTATGCAGCAGGCATGTAGGCCAATACGATGTAGGATCTCCTCGTGGTTTCTCTAGTTTTGGCAGCAACATCAGCTTTTGGATCTTCCTCCTATCCGGGAACTAGCTACCGTTCAGGTATTTCTGTAGGATTATCCTGAACATGTCCGGAAACGCCAGAATCGCGGTATTCAGTGGCACGTTGGGAATATCGTGCGGTCTGGGAGCTTTCCTCGCTTCCAGCCCTTTTGCCACTACAAGAAGCTCGTCGTTGTAGAATTGATTGACACCAGCATTTCCACCGTCGGCATCGGCGTACGGTGTAGGTGGCCATGCGGTTGGGTCGTGCTTCGGAATAGGACCCTCCACGATAATCTTCATTTTGTCGGCGCACATTTCGACTAGCGTCTTTGGACCCTTGATTCTGGCCAACACGACACGGTAAGCATTGCCCCAGGGGTTAGCGTTTACTTCTCTGCTCAGCTCCTTGTTGCAGATGAACTTGCTTAGCATTATCTCACGGTTAAAAGCGGACCTGGCCGCCTGGAATGTCATCTTGTACTCTTCTCTGACCATCTCAGATCTTGCTCTGTGAACGCGTCCTCTGGCTTTTAGGCAGGCAGCACGGATGATGCTGAGCCTTTCGTTCCATCAGTACGCCGAACGCCGGTAGTTCCTCGCCTCCATTTTTCTAGGAATTTTGAACTCACATGCCCTCGCTAATGTTTCCGACAGCTCATCAGCCTTCGGAATTGAAGTGAGGCTGTCAGCATGAAGTGCATCTACAAAAAAAGTCCTTGTCGAAGTCCACTATGTGTGTACTACTTACTAACTCATCAATTCATATTATCCATCAGCGAAGGACTGCAGATTGGATGATGGATTCCCGGCCATCTTTCCGTAATGTGCAAGCGGAACCTTTGTTGCACAGTTTTACATCCAGCTTCGCCAGGGCTTCCAACAAGCTGTGACATCTTGCGTTGATCAGCCTACCCTTGAGTCCACTGAGGCGGAGCATAACAACGTGATCCTGGCGACCACGAAGCTTTCGTGTGTGCTATCCACCACCTCTTGGACAGGGAAACCGCACATTACTTGCATTGCAACCATCCCTGTACTACACTATTTACCACCCAGTTACCGTTATACCTCTCGAAATATTCAACCAAAAAATTGAATATTTCTCACAGATATGGACAGTGTCCCGGTCCTGTAATGGAGTTTGGGCGAGGGGTCTTCCGCAAATCTACAGCAGGCAAGTATAAAGCATCTGAGAGCTCTTCCTTGCCTCAAAACTCTTCGATTTCCAGGCTTGATTAACGACGGGATAAGCTGCTACTATTCTACTAAAACGTTGGTAGAATTTCAGAGTCCGTTGAGAAATATCGCCTTGCATGTCTTGCCTTACATATGAGGTTTTTCGTGTCGACCGGAACCTTAGAAATAGCCGTAGGCACGAAGTTGTTGAGAAGACTTGCTGGGATTGCCTCGAACAGGTCTGGACGATAATCGAGCTTGGCAACTGTAGGTTATACTTGTATGCGTTGTACATCCCACCCGATCGAGTCCGTGACATCGAATATGTTGACGCACACTGCAGCTCAGTTTTTACCATCCTCGAAGACGCTAAATCGGTTGATGAGATCATCGTGCTCGGAGATTTCAATCTCCCCAGCATTTCGTGGAAATCTTCTCGTAATGGATTTATTTACTCGGGTTCCGTTCACTCCGTTCATCAGTCAGGGGCGACGAGGCTTCTTGACAGCTACAGCTCAGCGACGTTACTACAAATTAATCATATTACAACAAGAATAACCGCCACCTGGATCATTGTTTCGTCAGCGATCAGGTTTCTACTACATCAGTAGTGATGGCTTCCTTTCCTCTAGTGAAACCTTATACAAACAATCGATACAAACGATTGAACAAGGCACTTTACTGTCATACGTCTCCCAACCTTTGAACGGAACGGATCGTTATATTTCACAGTGGTGTTCGGTGTGTAAATTTCAGTGATTCAAGGTCATCCTTTGTTCGTTCGTTAGCTGCCATTCTGCTGGTGCCGGCAGTAAATCCAGTACATTGTTTTCGCTGGTGCGGAACAATCGACGTTGTTTGCAGATAAGTTTTGCTTTATTTTTTTTCCTCGTTTGCTTTCTTTCCTTTTCCCTACTTTTACTCTACCTTGTAATCAAATAATAAGACACATTCCCGTTTATATAACGCTCTGCCCTCGTGCTTAAATGGCCGAGGGCGAAATACCATCTGATGTAATCATGGAAGTCCCTGATCCCCCTAATACTCGCTTTGCTCCCCGTATAAAGCAGTACCCAGAAGGTTCCTCTGGGCCATGGGTGGTATATTTTCGGACCGGAGAGAAACCGGTTAATATATTAAAACTCTATATACTCTCGAGATTTGACTGCTATTTACCCGGCCGTAACTCAGATAACACGTGTTCGGGCAAACAAGATACGTGTTCTAGTGAGTGATCTCGGCGAGGCAAACGCGATTGCTTGCTGTGAGCGCTTTACGCGGGAATTTAAAGCGTACGTGCCTTGTGTGGCCTGTGAAATCGATGGTGTAGTGTCCGAACCGGGCCTGAAATGCGAAGAACTGTTGGAGCACGGGGTTGGCTGCTTTAAGGACCCCTCACTTGAACAGATTAAGATCTTGGAATGCAAACAATTGTATACCGCAAACAGGTATACAGGAGGTAAGACTACCTACTCTCTATCAGGCGATATCGATTCGGGTGACATTCGCCGGGTCCTCTCTTCCTAACTACATCCTCCTTGACAAGGTTCGCCTACCAGTTCGCCTGTTCGTACCGCGGGTCATGAACTGCAGCAATTGCAAGCAGTTGGGCCACACAGCCACATATTGTGGAAATAAGAAACGATGCGGCAAATGCGAAGGAGAGCATGAGGATGACTCTTGCGACAAAGAAACTGAAAAGTGTATTTGCTGCGGGGGCCCTTCACATGCTCTTAAATCATGTCCTGCGTACAAGCAGCGCGGGGATAAAATTAAGCGCTCCCTTAAGGAACGCTCAAGGCGTTCTTATGCAGAAATGCTAAAGAATGCTTCGCCATCTGTCCTGTCCGAAAATCCCTATGCTGGTTTGGCTAACGTTGAGCAAGAATCTGACGACCCACGAGAGGGAACATCTTTGGTTAACCCAGGGGAATCCAGGAAGAGGAGAAATCCAGCCTCCCCTACATTGCCTCGTAAGGGTGCCAAGGTGTCGTCCACTCAGAGTGCGCCAACTACAATCAATAAATCCAACGGAAGTGATGCACAAAAGCCGAAGCAATTTGCTCCAGGACTTGGAAATATTAATTCTAACAAGGAGTACCCACCACTTCCAGGGACATCAAAAACCCCAAGTGTCCCCTTTTTTCAAACAGATACTCAGTCCAGTAGCGGACTAATGAAATTTTCTGACATAGTGGACTTAATTTTCACAGCTTTCAATGTTACTGATTCTCTTAAAAGCCTTCTGATACGTTTTCTCCCTATAGTGCAAACATTTTTGAAGCAGTTGACTACTAAATGGCCCCTCCTTGCAGCGATCGTATCCTTCGATGGCTAAGTCATCGAACGAGGTCACCGATTCGATCACTGTTCTACAGTGGAACAGCAGAAGTATCCTCTCGAATATTGATTCCTTTAAATTTTCACTAAATAGTTTAAAATGTGATGCTTTCGCATTATGTGAAACTTGGTTAACTTCCGATATAAATCTCAACTTCCACGACTTTAATATAATTCGTCTGGATCGAGAAAACCCTATGGAGGAGTACTTTTGGGGATCAAAAAGTGCTAGTCTTTCAACCGAATTAACCTCCCTTCGACACCAGGCATTGAAATTGTCGCTTGTCAAGTTTTAATCAAAGGTAAAGACCTTTGCATTGCTTCCATCTACATTCCTCCTAGAGCCTCGGTAGGGCACCGAACGCTTTGTAATATCACGGAATTCCTACCGGCACCGCGGCTAGTTCTGGGAGACTTTAACTCGCACGGTACGGTATGGGGCTGTCTTCATGATGATAATAGATCAACATTAATCCAAGATCTTTGCGATAATTTCAACATGACCATCTTAAACACGGGAGAAATGACGCGGATTCCTACACCACCAGCACGCGCAAGCGCGTTGGATTTGTCGCTTTGCTCGACATCGCTACAGTTAGATTGCATGTGGAAGGTGATCCCTGATCCCCACGGTAGCGATCATTTGCCTATCGTGATTTCAATTGCTAACGGTTCAAGACCATCGGAAACAATCAATGTCTCGTATGACCTCACACGGAACATTGATTGGACTCTTACGCGACCGCGATATCCGTTAAAATCGAATCCACTCAAGAGCTTCCTCCGGAGGAGGAGTACAGGTTTTTGGCTGGCTTGATTCTCGACAGTGCGAATCAAGCTCAGACTAAACCAGTACCCAACGCGAATACCCATGGACGGTCTCCCACCCTGTGGTGGGATAAAGAGTGCTCAGAGCTGTACGCGGCAAAGTCCACTGCATATAAGGCCTTTCGGGAAGACGGGTTACCCACTAGCTATCAACAGTACGCGTCGTTAGAAAGGCGAATGAAGAGTCTAATGAAAGCCAAAAAACGCAGTTATTGGCGCCGGTTCGTCGACGGGTTAACGAGAGAAACAGCGATGAGCACTCTTTGGGGTACGGCTCGACGTATGCGTAACCGTAATAGTACCAACGAGAACGTGGAATATTCAAACCGTTGGATATTCGCTTTCGCCAAAAAGATCTGTCCGGACTCTGTCCCGGTACAGAAAACGTGCCGCGCCGCGTCTCCTCACGATACCACGAACGAAACACCGTTTTCGATGGTGGAGTTTTCACTTGCTCTCTTATCGTGCAACAATAACGCCCCAGGGTTAGACAGAATCAAATTCAACTTGCTGAAGAATCTGCCTGACACTGCAAAAAGGCGCTTGTTGAATTTATTTAACAAGTTTCTTGAGGGTAACATTGTCCCTTATGAATGGAGGCAAGTGAAGGTCATCGCCATCCAAAAACCAGGAAAACCAGCCTCCGACCACAACTCGTATCGGCCGATTGCAATGCTGTCCTGTATTCGGAAGTTGTTCGAGAAAATGATCTTGTTTCGCCTCGACAATTGGGTTGAAGCAAATGGCTTACTGTCAGATACACAATTTGGCTTCCGCAAAGGCAAAGGGACGAACGATTGCCTTGCGTTGTTTTCTACAGAAATCCAAATGGCCTATGCTAACAAAGAGCAGATGGCATCAGTCTTCTTGGATATTAAGGGGGCTTTTGACTCAGTTTCTATCAACATTCTGTCAGAGAAGCTGCACCAGCATGGTCTTTCACCAATTTTAAATAACTTTTTGCTAAACCTGTTGTCTGAAAAGCACATGCACTTTTCGCATGGCGATTTAACAACATCGCGATTTAGCTACATGGGTCTTCCCCAGGGCTCATGTCTAAGTCCCCTGCTCTACAATTTTTACGTGAATGACATTGACGATTGTCTTGCCAATTCATGCACGCTAAGGCAACTTGCAGACGACGGGGTGGTCTCTGTTACAGGGCCCAAAGCTGCCGACTTGCAAGGACCATTACAAAATACCTTGGACAATTTGTCTGCTTGGGCTCTTCAGCTGGGTATTGAGTTCTCCACGGAGAAAACTGAGTTGGTTGTTTTTTCTAGGAAGCGTGAGCCGGCGCAACTCCAGCTTCTATTAATGGGTGCAACGATCAACCAGGTTTTCACATTTAAATATCTCGGGGTCTGGTTCGACTCTAAAGGTACCTGGGGATGTCACATTAGGTATCTGAAACAGAAATGCCAACAAAGGATCAATTTTCTCCGAACAATAACTGGAACATGGTGGGGTGCTCACCCAGGAGACCTGATCAGGTTGTACCAAACAACGATATTGTCGGTGATGGAGTACGGGTGTTTCTGTTTCCGCTCCGCTGCGAACATACACTTCATCAAACTGGAGAGAATCCAGTACCGTTGCTTGCGCATTGCCTTGGGTTGCATGCACTCGACCCATACGATGAGTCTCGAAGTGCTGGCGGGCGTTCTTCCGCTAAAAAATCGATTTTGGGAACTCTCATATCGATTGCTCATCCGATGCGACATTATGAACCCGTTGGTGATTGAAAACTTCGAGAGGCTCGTCGAGCTTAATTGTCAAACCCGATTTATGGCCTTGCACTTCGACTACATGGCACAGAGCATTAATCCTTCTTCATATACTCCCAACCGTGTCCGTTTCCTAGATACTTCTGATTCTACTGTATTCTTCGACACATCCATGAAGGAAGAGATTCGTGGAATCCCGGACCATATACGCCCGCAGGTGATCCCCAATATATTTTATAATAAATTCCGAGAAGTCGACTGCGACAAAATGTTTTACACTGACGGATCAAATCTCGATGGGTCCACTGGCTTCGGTATCTTCAACAATACTATCACCGCTTCATTCAAGCTCAATGATCCCGCTTCAGTTTACGTCGCAGAGTTAGCTGCAATTCAGTACACCCTTGGGATCATCGACACTCTGCCCACAGATCACTACTTCATCGTTTCGGACAGCCTCAGCTCTATCGAGGCTCTTCGTGCGGTGAAGCCTAAAAAGCAATTACCGTATTTTCTGGGGAAGATACAGGAGTCCTTGTGTACGTTATCTGAAAAATCTTATCAGATTACCTTTGTTTGGGTCCCCTCTTATTGTTCTATCCCGGGCAATGAAAAGGCCGACTCATTAGCAAAGGTGGGCGCATTAAATGGTGACATATACGAAAGACCAATCTGCTTCAACGAATTTTTTAGTATTTGTCGTCAGAGGACGCTCAACAGTTGGCAAACCTCGTGGAGCAATGGGGAACTTTGACGATGGCTACATTCGATTATCCCAAAGGTATCAACGAAGCCTTGGTTCGGGGGGATGGATGTGGGTCGGGATTTTATTCGCGTAATGTCCCGACTTATGTCCAATCACTACACCATGGATGCGCATTTGCGGCGTATTGGGCTTGCGGAGAGTAGTCTGTGCGCTTGTGACGAGGGCTATCACGACATCGAACACGTTGTCTGGGTATGCGCCGGGTATTGTGACGCCAGGTCTCAGTTAAAGGAATCCCTTCGGGCCCGAGGTAGACCACCCAATGTACCAGTCCGAGATATGCTGGCAACTCGTGATTTCCCCTATATGTCCCTTATTTATACCTTCATAAAAACGATAAATATCCCAATTTAGCCCCTCTCTTTTATTTCTCGTTTTTAGAGTTTCCTCCTGCCTTGTGGAACCGATCAGCTCCAGAGTGCCACTATGTAACCGCCGTCGCCCTTACCACTACGCCTGCATAGAAGGAAACTGAAGCGAGAGCGACTCGAGGTCCGATGACTTTTGAAGGATTCCCCGCGGGTCCGAAGAATACCATCCGCCAATCCGGTACTCGACGACTTACTAGACTGAGGCGCAAATTTGTTTCGCTGATCCCCCTCCCGGTTCGAGCGAAAGTTGCAAGTTTTGCTCTTCTTTCCCTGTCTCTCCCCTGTCCTTGATACAACTGCTGCTACATTGATGCGGAAATAAGCCACCCTCTGAATATCTTGACCAAGCATAAGTTTTAGTTAAAAAATTCAAATTAGTATTCTGTATTCCTAGTTTTAAGATAGCTATAATTTTTACTCTTTATTGAAACTCTTGTCTTCCATCTTGTAAATAGAATTGAATCCCTAGTTTTAAGATTTCTGTGAAATTTCTCATAAATATTTGTTCCCTCTTTTGTGTACTAAACTATATTGTTAGTTTTAAGATAACCGTAAAATATTTCGTAAAATACTATTACTCCCCCTCTTGTATATCAAAGTGAATCCCTTGTTTTAAATTTTTTCATAAAAAAATCTTTTGGCCCTCTCTTGTATATTGAATCTTATTTCTAGTCTTAAGATAGCTGTAAATTTTCTTTTCCTTTGTAAAAAAAAAAAAATATTTCAACATTGTAACCTCCTAGTTTTAAGATATCCAAAATGTAAAAACAAAAGTATTTGGCACCGCCAAGCTAACGCATTTGTGCCTATCAAATAAACGAAATGAATAAAAAAAATAAAATTTACTGTGCTTTTCAGCGCCGCATCCAGTATAAGCTTAGAACCAACACCAAAAATCTCTGGAATCATGTCAATGAACAGAGAAAGGAAACTGGACTACCAGCACATATGTCACTTGACGGCATCCAATCGTCAAAATTTCTCGATATTTGCAACATATTTCGTACCACTTCAGCAATTTTTTCCGATGAAATTTCAACTGGCCAACAAATCTCTAATGCTACCAATAACGTCCTGCTACGCTCCCCCATCGGTTGCCTTCCGATTATTACGACTACTACAGTTAACTCAGCATGTTTTAAGCTGAAGTTTTCGACAAGTACCGGACCTGATGGAATCCCAGCTGCTGTGCTGAAGAACTGCGCAAATAGTTTACTTGTTCCAATTTCAATGCTGTTTAATATTTTTTTTTGCATTCAGGAATTTTACAAGATCTTTGGAAACGATTGTACATTTTTAGTCTTCGAAGAAGGAGATCCCAAGTAACAATAGAAGTTTTATAGCACGCTACAAGCGCAATCTAAGTTTTATCAGTGGCATAAAACTATCATAAATCCACAATTGTTACTAGGGATCAATGTGATATCACAAACTATCGTGGGATAGCTTCATTAAGCGCAGTATCAAAGCTGCTTGAAAAGATTGTTCTAGATTTCATTACTCACAACTACTCCGATTATATATCTGAAACCCAAATACGGTTTTATGTCTAAGCGATCAACTTGTACTAACTTAGTATCCTATGCATCATTCATCATCAATTAATTGCAAGCAAGACTTCAAGTAGATGCCATGTACACTGACTTCTCCGCAGCTTTTGACAAAATCAGTCACCAGATAACAATTTACAAGTTAAACAGAATTGGATTTGGCGGCACTTTTCTTAATTGGTGAAATGATTGTAAAAATTGGCGACAACACGACCTCCCCATTTGCTGTAAGCTCTGGAGTTCCACAGGGTAGTCATCTAGGCCCATTCATATTTTTACTCTACCTGAATGACTTAAACCTTTCGATTACGTGCATGAAACTATCGTTTGCTGATGACTGCAAACTATTCCATATCATCACGACACCAACCGATACCGTATTCTTGCAGTCTCAGTTGGATATCTTTACAAATTGGTGCAAGGTTAACAGGATGGAGTTGAATCCCTCTACATGCTAAGTTATCTCCTTCATCCGGAAACATTCTACCATCAAGTTCGACTATAATAATTTCACAGACTATCTCAAAACTGAAATTGCCCGTCAAGAATCTGAGAGTTCTGCTGGACTCCAAACTGAATTTTAAGGAACACATAGATTACACTATTTTCAAAGCATTTAAACTCTTAGCATTTACATTTCGAGTCGCTAAGGACTTTGTCGATATACACTGTTTAAAAGCACTGTATTGTGCCTTGGTTCGCTCCACGCTCGAATATGCAACTGTTGTCTGGTCACATTATTATCAAAACGATATTCAACGCATCGAATCTATCCAACGTAAATTTGTTGGGTTCGCCCTTCGTCGTCTCCCGTGGAAGGACCCGTCAAACCTCCTGAGCTACCAGAATCGCTGTAAGCTTATCGACCTAGATCTCCTGTGTGTTCGTCGAGATGTTTCAAAAGCAACGTTCATCGCAGATCTACTGCAAACGTGTATCGATTGTTCCAATCTTCTGCAGATGGTAAATTTCGATATTCGTCGTCGTATCCTTCGACAGAATACTTTTTCCACATTTCTTTCGCCAGAACCAATTACGGCTATAATGAGCCATTCGCCTGTATGTGTCATCTATTCAATCGTTGTTCTGATGTTTTTGACTTCAACTTGTCCCGTAGTGTTACCAAGGCATTCTTTGTCCAGTTAGCTTTAATATTAGTGTTAGATATAATTTAGCAATTGCATTATGTTACTATCAATTGTAGAAATAAGCGCTGAGACGTATTATTTGGATATTTGTAATCTGTTGCTGCAAAAGATGAGGAGGTTTTGTGCCTACTAGAGAAAAAGTTTAAATGAATGAAACACTACGCAATAAAATGTAAGCCTTACTTCCCTCATGGAGGATGGCTTGAATTAAACTTAGACAAGCTGTGTAAACAGCAGCCAGGTCTTTTAGTTAACCACCGTCACTGTCGATAAAATATGAGTTGATAGTATGTTAATGTTAAAAATGTATCATTTTGTTCAATTTCTGCGTACGTTGTCTAACGCTGGTCGTAATAAACGAGTATACAAGACGTCTATTGAATTATTTAATAAAAAAAACCTGCCTCGACAAAAAAATCGTGCACAAAGAGATATTGCAAAGACCCGTTATTACTATTCCTACAGCGAGGATGGAACTTGAATGAGCCTCAAAGCGATATGCGCTCTTAGAATCAATATTATATCGATTGATTTCAAAGATTGCAGGACTCGGCGAGGTGGAAAGTTCTATGGAAGAGAATATGTGGCTTTTTCCGAAGTTGGATGTCGACTCTGACCAGTTTCATCACATCAGGAATGTTGTATTGCTCACAATCGTGAAGTTCTAAACAAATATAAACGGGACAATGTTACTGCGTACTGTTTTACCTCTCGTAGTTTCCAAACTAAAAACTAGTTATCTTAACATTCAAATTTATTGTTTGCATTTTTAGACCTAACATCGCGATCAAGATGGCTGTCATACGCTAATCAGAAGAATTCATTTATCATGCACGGTCAAATGGTGCACTTGATTATTATTTTTCGGCAAATGCATTTCCAATTTCAATTAGTTCAGTTTGAAGCAGATCATTTCTTATAGATTGGGTATTCTTTAGCTTTGGATCTATGGAAAGAGAAGAACTCCGAAATAACAAAAAAATACTTTAAAAAATGAACAACAGATGCTACGTTCTTTATTTTGTCAGCATTGTGAGAATTAGAATGTGTGATGCTATACTTTACCTAATCTCCTAAAATATCAACGTTCGCCTACAATGATGTTTGGCAACTATAGTCTTGATGTTAAAATATCCAGATTGAACATGTTAAAACAGTACTATTAAAAATACCCAAAAAATTGAAATTTTTTCGCTTTGTTTACGATAGCCACCTAAACTTATCACGGAATACAAAGATTTTTTTACTGGCCAAGCCAACGTTCAAATGGTGGACGGTAAACTCGCCATACTTCAACATTACCCTTTGGTTAAAGCACTCTTCATTCTCAAACAACGTCATGTAACTATGAAGGTCAGATTACCACATGTTAATTCTGTCAGGCTTCTGCTGTATTATGCAACTGCTATTAATAGAAACGTCACACAATATTTCTCTATTTCTAACATTCAAATGTCCTTATATCTTTCCAATGGCTTTTACAATATATCTCTTTTTAGAATTCTTACATTGAAACACGATTCTTCTCTGCCATATTCTGATTTATCATTTTAAACGATATTAACTTTACCTTAGGGTGTCCGGGATTTTGCTTTTTTTTGAAAATTCTGCGCATGATAGAGCTACCAGCTAATAAATTTACAGATCAATTCAGAGCATCTTGCGTGTATAATGCTAATATACATCTATTTACACTTGTTCAATGATGGGGTCCCATTATTTAAATAGTGCCCAAGGCCCCCGAGTGATCTTAAGACGGCCCTATTGTTGATGTATATTAGACTGGTTCAATTTTTGACTATTAGCTCCACCAGGCTCTACTGATTCCTTTTATGGCCCTTAGTAATTGTGCAAATTTTGGTACCGATCGGTTGTGTCTACGGACCCTCCAAAAATTTCAAAGTTTATATGGAAGTTTGTATGGAAAATCGGTTAACATTGAAAATAAATTCTTACAAAATCACCTTATCAATCAATTAATCAGAACACTATATATTTCTAAAGGTAAGCTTCTACTGAACATATTCGTGGAACATTAAAAGTTTATGAAAATTCGCTAAAAAAAGTTATTTACTAAAGAAGCAGCATGACTTCAAAACAAGTGGATTTTATTTTTAATCATAGCAACCCTGTTTGAATAGCTGTATCTGCCATACGCGAGCGGTGGGTGGCAAGTCTAGTTTACACTGGTATAACGATGTAGCTATTCAAACAGGGTTGCTATGGTTACTAATAAAATCCACTTGTTTTGAAGTCATACTGCTTCTTTTGTTAATAACTTTTCTCAACGAATTTTCATAAACTTGCAATGTTCCCCAAATGTGTTCAGTAGAAGAATACCTTTAGAAATACATAGTGTTCTGATTAATTGAATGATGAGGTGATTTTTTAAGAATTTATTTTCAATGTTAACCGATTTTTCTTACAAACTTCCATATAAACTTTGAAATTTTTGGAGGGTCCGTAGACACAACCAATCGGTACCAAAATTTGCACAATTACAAAGGACCATAAAAGGAATCAGAAAAGCCTGGTGGAGCTAAAAGTCAAAAATTGAACCAGTCTAATGTATATATGACAAATACAAATACAAATTTCACTGCTAGGTGGATTAAATTCATTAAATTTTCAATATCAAAATGGGGTAGCGGGGTACAAGTGTTTTTTGAAAATAAATGTAAATTTCGAGAAAAAACTATCTAGCTAAGCGGTCTCCCTTAACAGATTATTAGGTAAACTTTACAACATCATATTCGGTGAAAAGAGGCATATCTCCCTTAGTTGATTCCAACTCACTTGGATTTGTTCATTCCATCCAATGTAGAATTGCTATACATATCCTGATGTAGAAAAACCGTTCGCAGTTTCTCGTCAGTTGACAAACGAGCTAATTCAAATAAGACGATAAAACCATTTATTCGGCATCATTCTATTCGCATTTCCTATTTCCGAAAAGCCCTTTTGTGACAGCTGCCAAAAACCCGATCAGTATTGCTAATCAAATTCGCGTTACGTTTTGTGTTGCGTTCCGCTCAGCCGAAAGCACCAATCAAATATTTAATGAAATCTAAAATCCTCCAATCAAACACCAAACCGGCGGAATTAGTTTAGTTTTTTCGCCATCAATTTTGCTAGCACTGTTTCGTGTGCGCGTTTTTTTTCATTTCCTTCCACCTCAACTAAAACCACTCGCTAGTTTTGTGCCCTCTCTATTGGGCTAGTCAGGCATGTGTAATAACTAGCCGCGTTAGCTTGCAGCCGGGGGATAGCACGGATAGTCCGCTCAGTTGCGCTAGAAGTTTGGCAGTGGAGGGACTTGGCCTGACATGGTGCTTTTTTTTAAACCGGGGAAGCGATGGCATGCTCCGCAAATACCGCAATGCATACCAAGCAGGGGGACGAAAAAATTGCGAAAATTTCTGGCCGCTTTACACGCGAAAAAAAAAATCTAGATGGGATAACTTTTTTGGTCCAGTGCAGTACGCAGTTCGATCGTGCGGTGGTGTTATATATTGATTTTATGAAGATTATTAATTTGGGTTCCTAAAATGTTGCGGAAGTTGAGAGTATTACTTACTAGGTGACTATTTAGTGAATTTAGTGTCAAAAATACTTGAATGAAGAGTAAACTTTACAACTAAGGATAGGAAATCTTTTATGTCATTTGTCATTTGTTTGAATCCTGATGACTAGGATGAAGGATCGTCGTGTAAGTCTTAGCAACCAAAGCAGAGACTAATTTATTACACGTTATTAGAACAACAGTAATGAGAGAAACTAACAGTCATTAATTATCCGGATAGTTCTAAAATAATTGGCCCAAAAGCAGCTTGCAGTGATCTGTAAATAAAGTACATTTGGAAGATGATCGCAATTCATTATAACATTGAATTCAGCAGACATTTTTTTTCATTGAAAATCTTTACAAGTGCCTACCGTATCAATGTATACAGGTTTAACTTCACCATTTTCCGTTTTTTTTGTGGTTCACAATATTCCCAAAGCCTAACTTCTATCAAAGCGAATTCGCGATGAGAAACGCATGACAACACGCTGATGGTGTTGGCAATGTGGGTGTATGAAGGCAGCTAGTTCACATAGCCCACACTTGATGGTTCGATTGTTTTGACGTACTCTCACAGAGATAGGTTGTGCAATCGTAAATCATTTCCGTACCCAATCAGCTTAACGGTTTGAGGAAACCGAATGCAATGTTTGTCTGCTTCTGAATGACTCTGATAGATGGATTCAAATTGGGATTTCTTTCAAATTGCGCTATATGTTGGAATTCCGAATGCTTTTAGGCCAGGGTCAATAGAACTTCCTGAATAGAGGAATTAATGGATAAATTTCCCCTTTGGTTCTACTGAATCCTTTTCGTACACATTGGGAAAGGGAATGTGAATAAGTAAATGACCTGAGTGAGATGTATTCCCGAAAGGCTACGAAGAAAAAAAATTGAGATTGGATTATTCTGGACGTGTATTAATTGTTACCTTGGGAGACGGTCCATCAACGAACAGACCTGCTCTAATTAACATTTGCAAACGATATTCAATGTTACTGAATGATTTAAAGAATCAGTGATCAGCTATGTATGAACTGCAACGCATACACGCTGTTTTTCTAGGTTATGGTGGGGTTTGAGTAGCATAGGGCTCTGTTAAGTATCTATACACAACCATAATTACGAACGCAGCTCCGACGAAGCGAGCCTGAGCCGCTTCTGTTAAGATTTTAAGATTTTAGTAATCAAAGATCTTAGCAATAAAAGCACCTTAGCCCAACTGGAGTGCCAACGGGCACATCGATGGATAAACGCCAGTATCATCATGATTTCGGCATACTGGTCATGGCGAACGTAAGCGGCCAGGACACGGATCATGAATTGGACGGCGACATTGAGCTGACAGGCGTGCTTTTCTACTCCCTGCGTAAAGAAGGATGACACCGGCTTGAAATGGCGAGTGGGCTAACAACACGACTGACTCCGTCCCGTTGAAACCTTGGTAGGTCTCCGGGTACTTCACCAATTGTTGGTGGTACTAGGTTCGGATGGATAATTCCCGATTTTACTTCGATCTGGCTCTGATCAGTACTTCCCATGAAGGATAGTGTCAACCCTAGCATGTCCACCCAGCTTGCATAGATAACCATGAAATCACAAGAGCTAACTATGTACAACTAGTAGAGATGGCAGTTTGTAGTTGGGATCCACTAAAATGAAGAGAGAGGTGCGGCGAATTTCTTCACCAAAAGTGATTGAACGCGGTCACCACCAAAGCCATGCCAATTATTGCAACATCAGTACGACTAAGAAAAAAGCAACTGCGGATCACCAGCAGCTTAAACAACAGCAGCTTAAACAGCAGCAGCTTCAACAGAAGCAGCGAAAATGGGAGAACAGCACCTGGTTGAAAGTACCAAGTTTGCTGAGTGTAATAGCAGCTAGAAACTGGTGGACGAAGTGCACGTCTACAAAAGGAAAAATGTACATAAAGAACTCAAGACACTGGTGCTGAAGATACAAGGAAACCTCGGTTTGGTCATCAAGGAATGGAGAGTCCTGGAGCATAAAGTGGAGTTAATTAAAAAGAGGTCGTCGTTGGCCAAGAAATCCTAGGAATTAAGGCAAACAGTGGTACCACTAAAAGCAAAGAAAATTTACGAAAAACAACCCCAGGGAATGGATACCGTGTCCTTCTCTACGCCGGGACCAAGAGCTTCACCAGGTCACGTGAAACCAGGAGGTTCCAAGAAACACAATGGGGTTCCTGGCACCGTGCTACGCGTTGCGAACGAAGCAGCCACTAACATAGGTAAAACACCCAATGGGAAGTCGTCGGCAGCACAAAATGGAAGGGGAACAATAATGATAGGTCCGAAAAACGAAAGCTCTTTAACCTTCAGGAAGTCGCGCTAGTGCACTGAGAGCACGCTGCTCTGAACATGTAGCGAAATCGTCTTAGCGCACCAGCGGCTGCTCGTTCAGTGGGCCATTTGCGCGACTTCCGGAGGGTTAAGGAACGAAACAAATATGAAGCACTCATAGTCAAAACTAACGATGAAGGTACTGCACGCAATGCGGATAAACCCAGCGCTCAAGGAGCGGGACTCAGACGCTAAGAAAATCAGGCACACTCACAGAATTGAAAAAGGACCGGAAAAACTACAGCTCTGCTTATAAAGAACCCATCGAGGAAGCCAACGGCGATGCTGTGGAAGTGTAAACCTTGTGCCCAATGTAGGGACCTGGATGAAGTTTACTCGGTTGAAAAGCTAAGAGAAGCTCGGAAAAAACAGTGCGAGCTGGGAGAAATTCAGATGACGAAACAAATGCGAAGGGAACTTTTCGGCATGCAAGCGGCTTCGGTTAGGCCTCCAGAAGCAGCAAATAAGGCACCAAAAAACCGGGGGGATCAAAGTTCGGTGGTCGGTATGCCCACTGTGTCTCTCTCAGCGACTGGAAGAGTGCTTCAAGTATCAAGAGTCCTGGCTAGAAGTTGCAGTAGTAATTGATAGGAGCAAATTATGCAGTAGGTGCGGGGAAAAAATCTACAACTGGCGACAGACTCTCAGTTGTCTGATCTAGGCAATCTATGATATCCGGAATTCAATTAGGAGACTGCAATGAAGTCACATTGGAGGTAACGTAAATCAACCACTGCGACACAGCACAATGCTTGTTGCGGCGAAGTTTAAGTATGATGTAGCTATTGATACAGCTCGGTACTATACCTATACCGGCCTGTGGTGATAACTGGATATCAGATAACGTGAAATCAGCGGCGACGGGAAGATATCCAATCAGGAAGTAGTTTATCGCGCAAATGAAGGCTTTGTTATCGCCGAAATCAACGGAATCTTATTTTGCGTTGCTACGCACCTCCGCACAGTGGCACGACGAGTGACAAAACCCCAAAAATCAACATCATGTAATTCTTTTGTAAATATTTATTTTATTTTTCTCTCAGTTTGAATAAAAGTATCCCAAAATTTTACGATAATAGAATTAAAAATGAGTTTTTAACATGTCATTGAAGCAAGTGATGTCGCGGATTTCTGTTCAATTCAATTCATTAGAATTGTTAATACCTCAGAATTTTAAACGACGATATCTCAAGAACTACACAGCCGATAGAAGCAATTTTAAGTTTATTGGAAAGAAGAATGAATATGCTAAACTATAGCTGTGAGATTTTTGTGCAAAACTGATTAATGTTTGTTCTGCTTCAAAAAACTCCAATTGAAAAATTTTATGTCATATCACTAATTTATCTTTATACGTCCTCCAATTTTTGAGATGGTCTCCCATGGATCACTTATCATGAATATCTATGTTTTTGAAAATACCCATATGGAGACGCCCTGTAGCTAATACATCTCCTTACAAATTGGTTGCCTAAACGGCTTCATATCCCTGAAATATTAGTGATTTTTACTAGTTTTGTCATAGAAATGTTCGTCAAGCTGATAGGAGAGTCAGTTAACGTTAGGAAGTTGGTATTGGGGAGTATGCGAGAAGTGCACTCACAGCGACCACCAAACGATCCGGTACACTGTCGGAAGCAATCAACTGTCGGAAGCACGTGTGACTCAATCGGAACGAGCGGAGGTGGAAATAAATGAAGTTCGACTAGAGGGTCTTCATTGAAAAGTTGAGGCTTGAGTGCAATCACCTATACTTCTGTGTCGATGAAGCGATAACGGCATTAGCAAGAGCATGCGATGAAACCATGTCAAGAGAAGGTAAACCTTCTGGTGGAACACGACGATAGCTGACCTATGTGAGCGTTGCCAGCGAGCGCGGAGGAGAACGCCAATTCGAATCCGTGGGGTGTCACTTATCGAGTTGCCATGGTGATGATAAGAGGACCGGCAGTATCACTGGATAGGTTCCCACAAGGGATGAGAGTCTAGTAGAAGCGATATTTCCGCAGCATGGTCATCCTGGCTAGTTCAAGTTTGACTGGATTATAAAGTAGCACCAGCAAATGATTGATGGGGCGCCTGTGAACTTGAAAACACCCAGTATCGAAGGACTGGAAAACTTGCAGAATCGCAGGACCGGCTTTGACATCTGCTCGGGTAGCATCGGTTTCGGAAGATCTTCCACTGTCGGGAACTTTTCGACGTAGTAGGCAAGATGCTCTGCCGGGGACTATTCCGAGTAGTCTGTACGCAATTCTCTACCCGGAATCACTGGACACGGCACTCTACCGGACAGCATCGAAACATTACCCAAGTAACAATTTAAGTTTTATAGCACACTACAAGCGCAATCTAAGTTTTAAGAGGGGTGTCAAGACTACCACAAAACCTCAATTGTTACTTGGGTTAATAACGCGTTCGTCAACAGTTTCGGGAAACATTATTTCGCCGGGGAGCTCTTGTCCGAGTTAGACTAGCCCCACCGTCGGGGACTACGCCGAGTAGCACCGAAAACGACAAACTATCAGCTTAGGGTCGTCGGGGCACCAGTGAATTGGAAACCACCCTCCAACCGGAATCGCTGGATCGACCACAGCATTCAACTAGTGAACGTAGAGAGGAGCGTATGTACAATATCATGCCGAAACAAGGGAGTGCGTAGCAGCAGAAGTGATGTGGCAGTAATGAGACCAGCGAACTAGCATGACCAGCTAGACAGTGGAATCAAGCGAAGTGGATGAGTACAGCCCTCCCCCTCCTCTTGTTGCTTCAAATGGAATACTGGGGATCAGGCAAATGTCGGATTCTTGGTGGAGGTTACAGGAGTGGGGTTCAGAGTTTTCTTCTCTATTCAGAGTCCCTCACTCTGGCACACGATGAAGGAAATCGGTAGTATGGTCCAATTACAGAACGTGTGCTGGGTCGGTGTAAAAGGTTTACCATCATGCAAAAAAAAACTCACACACATACATACACAAGATAAAGCTTCTAATTTAATATTTAATGTTCTTCAAAACAACTCTAGCAGCTGAAACGTCCACATAATTATTGCAATTTAAGGACAGAATCGTTTTCAGGCAATCAATACTCAAACTTACACAGCGTTTGTATCAAGCTATGACATATTGATTTCTTTGTTCTTAAGATAGCTTACAATATGTTTGGTTCGCTAACCATTGCAGTCTTTTTCGAGCTGTATTCCGTCTTTAGTAACAGTTCTTGCAGTTTCGTTGCTCAATTAATCTATAAATTTAACTTTGGCGTGATAATTGCTCGTACTTGAATACTTTAAACCCATTTCCCATATATCGCTTCGTAATGTTGACAAAGTAGAGGAAAAGTTTGGAAGATATATTCGAGGGCGAATAACACGTCTTGGTTAATGTCCGCCCCAATAAGCAATACAATATGATACAAAAAATATTCACTTTCGTTAAAAATTTTCCACCATATCGTGTGTGCGCTCGTAGCTTAGAAAATAAAGCGATATGTGTTACGATACAACTCTTCTGGTGACTGTGGTTCTATTCCCAGTGTAAATATAACAAGCAGTGGTGTTCTGATTGGACAAGGGGTACAATCAGAACATTTCAATTTGCTGTTGGAGTTTGAATGATCGATAAAGAAAACATTCGCGCTTGGCGTCCTTTTAGAAGTGCATTGGCTATGTAACCTGGAAGTTCCGGTTAGATCGGAATTCGGTGGTAATAGTGATTATGGCGGTAGTGAACCCTCAAGGTAGCATCTCTAGTGACAATTGAGGTTTTATGGAAGTTTTATAGTCGCTCATACAACTTAAATTGCACT
This sequence comes from Topomyia yanbarensis, assembly GCF_030247195.1. Classification (NCBI taxonomy): domain Eukaryota; kingdom Metazoa; phylum Arthropoda; class Insecta; order Diptera; family Culicidae; genus Topomyia; species Topomyia yanbarensis. Next base: position 170,873 of record NW_026683470.1, on the reverse strand, counting down.
TGTAGCGTGCTATAAAACTTAAATCAATGAAAATTGGATGCTAATATTGGAGAAATTTCCAATCTGCAATTGAGCGAATCAGATGAGATATCTAAAGATCATCAATAAAGTACAGCAGTACCGTAGCTCAATTTTTCAAAAGCTACAGATTGATTGGTGCAAATAACATCAAATTGTTTGCGACATTCCATACACACTACATGTAGAATATTGTAGGATGTTAGACACAGAAGGTTAGTCGCTCTCGAACATTCAGCCGTAAAGCCACGATGATCGTTTCCAAAATATTGCTGACAGTGAGCCTTAAAAGCTCCAAAAACTTGGAGACAGCAAACAATGAAGCTATTTCATGATAGTTATTACCTTCTCGCTTATTTCATTTTTGGTAGACTGGAAACATATACACGGATTTCCAGCTAGATGGAAATATGCTACTGACAAAGGTTGCTCGAGAGATGGGAATAAGCGGAGGCACCAAAATGTCGATGTGACCTTTAAAAGGAAATCCGCGAAGACTCAGTAACAAATAAGAGGAGAGAAAACAGGACAAATCAAGCATTTTTCTCGACGTCCCAGGACACCGGAACAGCCAGATAAAATCAGGACATGTTCTGGGAAACGGGGATGTCTGGTCACTCTATATAAAGTAATAACTTATTGATTAAATTGATTTTATAATCGAAGAAGGCGGTCTTCCGGTTGTCAGAAAACCTTATTCGAGGTCCGTCAATGTGTGTGTATGGGAGGAGGGGGGGGGGGTTGTAGATCAATTGGACTTTATTATATTAGGTTTGTGGCGATCCGCCATGGTAATCCTAAGCATCATCACCGTAATTATCATCGCTCTGGTAACTCACTCTCAATCTCACCCTTAGAATCATATCACATTCCTAACTACCCGATCTCGGGAACCCTCACAAAGCTACAAATGGCCGATCAAACGATCGATAGGTACTAACCATAAGGGACCATTCATAAATTACGTAACGCAAAAATTTCCCCAGATTGACTCTCCTCTCCCCCTATGTAACAAATTGTCACAAATTTTTCTATCCCCCCCTCCCCTAACCCGTAACAAATTCTTCGAATTTTTTTTTGTTCAGAAAAACATGTTACGTAACGATCTAGCTTACTCCTCCTCCCCGTATGTCACAACTTCTCGTACCCCCTCCCCCCTAAACGCGTTACGTAATTTATGAACGGTCCCTAAGAGTAGCTCGCAGTTGTATGGGAAAACTTCAAAATGATTTAAACTAGCGTGCACACCACATTTTGAATTCCTTTTGTGGTCCCAAATGCCTGTGCAAAGTTTGGGAGCGGTCGGTGCTTCCAGGGTTTGCGCAAGTTAAGAATAAGAGTTTGTGATACTCTTTTTAAAAAATACAACTACACTACTCTACCGTTCCACATCGAATGAATTTATTTCAATTAATTAGCCCTAACTACAGTTCAATACTGCTAACTCTGCAATCCTCGCGGTGGTGCCATCCATCCGGTCACACGTTGCCATCGATTGGGTCGCACGTTGTCGTCGTCTAACAAAAATGCCTAGCTTGGCGATTGCAATGTTTGCCGGTTGTCTCGAGGAACTTCGACGTCAGCACCTGAGTCGCGTGGCTTCATCGTTAACTCGTCCTTCCTGAGAGATGAGGTTCCGTACGAATCACTTCTCTGATTGTCAAACGTCTAATGTTAGGTTGGATGTCTGGTACTGGATCTTCGACTGTTGTGGTCCTGGCTGCAGGTTGTATGTTTATGGTAGCTGATCTATGAATGAGAAATCTAAGGAGAAATGCTATACCGATTAAGCTAGGTAGGGACATAATTCCCCCGAAAATGGATAATGTTGGCCACTTTATACTGTTCGTTGATAGCCGGATAACATCCAGCTCCTTCCTCGTTTCCAGATGGAGTTTATGTAAATGGTCCAGGCTGATGTTTAGAACCTCTTGATGCATATTCACATCGATTCCGTCTAGGGGTAGTTGTATTGGGTTTCCCGGTAAGGTTTTCACTCTTGAGCTATATAAAACATTATTGATGTATAACTGACAATTTTTGAAGAAAACGATGAATGCTCCGGTCAGGTTTCTGTTTGTTAGGCCACAATTTGATGAAAGGGTGAAATTTTTCATAGTGTTTATGAACAAGTGTTGGTTGTCTAGAAAAATAACTTCTTCTTCAACTGGGTTGGTGGTAAAATTACAAGTTGCCTGTTCTCCTTTCAATAGCTTCGGTATGCAGGTTGAATTGTCCAAATTGATTTCGTTTGCGTCGAATATAGTAGGTTCGACTGAGTTTATGGAGTAAATCTCGTCTTTGTGAGTTAGATAAAATCGATGATCTATATGAATTTGCTTATTTTTGTGAATGATTGGGTATAGACGTATTTTGTTGAATATTCTCGGGTCGAGTTTTGGCATTTTTATTATGAGTGCAATTTCCAAACTGTTCGTTGCCACTGATGTCGTCGCATAATTCATTGCCTCCAGAGCAGTATGAACCGTTATATTTTCCCTAGCTAAATCATTGATTAAAATATCAATTTCACGTTGGCTCAGAATTTTTTCGTTTACTATTCCTAATTTAGCTAACAAGATTGTATCAATTATCTGATTCAATTTCTTTGATAAGTAGTTTAAATGAAATAAAATCTTAGTGGAATAAGTTTCGGCTGATCTTGTGTTAAACAGATTGATTGCCTTTTTCGTTTCAAACATTGCTTCCTTCAATTGTAGGTTTATCTCACGGTTAATCCTGATCTGCTCATTATTGTTCATAATTAAATTATTTATGGTAGAATTGATGATTCTCAAATCATTGGCATCTGGACTGCCAGCTATAAATTTCCAAACTGTGCCTAAGCTATCCCAACGTTTATGACGTCTGATAGGGTCTATGCTTTTTAATGCAAAATCTATTTCGTTAAATTTTTCTATTATTAAGTCGGAAAATTGATTTCTGCTAAAGTTTTCAAACTGATCTCTAAGGCTTTTTACTTGCATTCTAATAGTCGTTAGATTGAAGTGATGAATGTAATATGTGTGGTCAAGTTTGATCCGTGCCTCGCCTTGATCGAAGATCATGACTGGTTGACGTCCTACGTCCCGTAAGTCGAGTGTCACATCTTGTGTCGATTGAAGTTGGTCTGGTTGAATACATAATAGCAGTAGTAGTCTGAAACGTAGAAGTAGAAGTCACGTTTTATATTTTCCTAATTTTCAGGTCGTCTTTGTGGATTCGTCGGTTATCGTCAGTCGTAATTGTGCTTTTGTTAACTTTCGAAATTTTTATTTTTTTGAACCTTTTCTTGTGTTTAAGTCTTTGTCGGGTCGTCTCGTATGCGTCTTGATTTTCTTCGATCGGTACAGGTTTCTTTTTTTTATTATGGTGTTCCAACGCATTTTTCTGGGTTCGTAGTAGGTTTCTGTAAGTCTTTTCGATAATGTCCGGTGTACGAGGAGAGGGAAGAATTATTTCCAAAGGAGTGAAATTTGTGGAGGAGTGAATAGTAGAATTATATTTCTGTACGGATAGTTGGATCAGGTCTGGAGTTGAGAGATTCGGATTTTCAGTTTTTGTTATTCGGTAAATTTCTAGGAGCGTTGAGTGAAAACGTTCAACGGTTCCGTTCATTTCGCTCCGTCCGGTGGCGGTTACATATGGGTTGATTTTGTGTATGTTGTAAAAATTAACGATCTCTCCCGTCATAAAGGATTTTTCACCATCCATCACAAGTGTGTTTGGTGCTTTGTACTTTAAGAGAATATCCTTTATTGCTGGTATGAGGTCGACGGCTGCTCTTGATTCGATTTGTGTGACTTGAGCGAATTTTGAAAATTTGTCGACATATGTCAAAAAGTGAAGACTCTCTAAAAACATAATGTCGATGTGCGCTATTTCAAATGGAGCCTTTGGAATTGGTGTTTCTTGTATAGGAAACTTTATCGGGTTTCTATCATATTTGCACTCATGACAAATCTGACAGTTAGTGATAAAATCTCCTACCTTTTGAGCTAATTTTGGAAAGAAATAATTTCGAAATATTTGCTGTTTATTTTCCTGTGCACCTCTGTGGGCTCTGTAGTGTTCAGTGCGGATGATATTCCATTGGTCATCTTCCTCAGTTATGTCTTCAAGCATATTCTGAGTGAAACGAATCGTTAACAGATTTTGTTGTCCGAAATGTCTTTTATAGACCTCTTGCATTTTTCCCATTGTGTTCTCATCTGTTAACAAACCATTTACTTTAGAATAGTTAAAGTGGTTTTTTAGTACCTGTAATAATGAATCATCGTTAATTTCATTTATATAAATTGTAATTCTTGTGTATCCTGAAAATGGGGTTTCTGTTATTGTTTTATCAGGTCCTTTCTTTATTACCACTTGATGACGAAATACGTTGATTGGCGATTCAGTCGAAGGTATATAAAAGTCGTCGCTATTTTCGGCTGAATGTTGGGTTGCTGATAGGGAGCATACAATTCTGCTTAAGGCGTCTGCCACCACGTTTGCTTTTCCTGGCTTATACACTATTTCATAATCATGCTCTTCTAAATATGCCTTCCATCTTTTGAGTTTTGCATTTGTATTTTTTGGAGATAAAGCAAACGTTAACGGTTGGTGATCAGTTAGAATTTTAAACTTCGCCCCGTATAAATAGTTTCTAAATACTTGCAAAGACCAGAAGATCGCTAACATTTCCTTCTCTGGCACAGAGTATTTTTCTTCCGTTGAAGACAAAGTTCTGGAAGCAAAGTGAATCGGTTTGTCTTTGCCGATGTCACCTTGGGATAGAACAGCACCTATAGCGAAATCAGATGCGTCCGTTGTGAGAATAAAAGGTTTCCCATAGTCTGGGTAAATGAGAACGTCAGACGATTTTAATACGTTCTTCAATTTGTCGAAGCATCGTTTTTCATCACTCGAGAGCGAAATTTTTCTATTTGATGAGGGATTTCTTTCCCCCCGAAGAAGGTTTGTAAGAGGTTTTGCGATTTTCGCAAAGTCTTTTACAAATCTTCGATAATAACTCATCATTCCAAGGAACGAACGAAGCTCTTTGAGATTCTTGGGCTCTGGGTACCTATTGATAACTTCAATTTTTTTAGTGTTAGGTTTGATTCCTTCAGCACCGATAATAAATCCTAAAAATTCTATTTCAGAATGCAAAAACTCGCATTTGTCCAACTGAATCTTGAGATTTGCATTATTTAGTGTTTCTAGAATTATTTTAAGATTTTTCAAATGTTCGTTTAGGGTCTTTCCAAACACGATGACGTCATCGATGTACACATAGCATATTTTCCCTATGTGATCTCTTAGCACGTCGTCAATTGCCCGCTGGAAGATCGCAGGAGCGTTCTTCAAGCCGAACGGCATTCGAGTGAACTCATATTTCCCGTTGTTGATGGCGAAAGCCGTTTTCTCGATATCTTTCTCCCTCATTTTAATCTGGTGAAATCCAGACGCTAAATCAAGGGTGGTGAAGTATTTTTGACCCTTTAGTTGATCTAAAACATACCCAATCTCGGGCATTGGATATTTATCGGGAATTGTCTTCTCGTTCACCTTCCGATAGTCTATCACCAGGGTAAGGATATACCTTCTGATGAACTGGAATATCATCGGTGGTATTGATTGTGCACTCAACGTTTGTTGAGCATGTTAATTTTGCATTTGTTTCATGAAAAACTTCTTTTGAGCTGTCGAGGACAACTCTTAGTTGATTCTGCTCCTCTTCAGTAAGATGAGCTGTTCGAAAAACGCTATTGGAAGTACAGTTTGTCTGAGAATATTCGCAGAGAGGAATGACAAGTTTCTGATTATCAGAATACAAGGTCAAAGTCCTATTAGGAAAATCAATATTTGCATTCAAGTCATTCAGTATTTCTGTCCCTATGATTCCGTAGAAAAATGAATGGAACTTATGTAACAGAAATTTAGTAACGTAATTAATTTTCGGATAAAAAAAGTTTATATCTATCGCAGAGGTTGCGTTAAATTTACCGTTAGCACTAGTGATGCCTTCGGCATTGAAATCATACAGCCTGCTGTCCTTGTAGGCCCAGGCAAGTTTTGGATTGATTAAGTTAATGTTTGCTCCTGTATCTACTAAAAAGGGGAACTGTCCACTAGTAGTCTTCAAGTTGATGTAGAGCAATATAGGTTTCACCAACTTGAGTTCCATTCTAAAAAATGGGTGGCTGTAGCCTCATCTTGCTGCGGTTCTTGTTCTTGCGTATCTAATTTAGGTTCCGGTTCTGCCGGTGATTGCATATCATAATATGGATATGAATCGTCGTAATAATCATATTCGTAATTATAGAGATCTTCTGTTCGATCTTCAAAAATGGTATCGATAGGATGAGCGTGCTTTTTGAATGGGTACGGATATGCTTGCCCCGATATCGGCGGTGGTCTTTTAAGATTCATTGGTGGCCTGTTACCATAGTCCACATTGTGTGTTCTCATACTCTGGTCAATATCCATCGGCTCGGGTTTCGGTAATGGTTTCGCAGCCCAAGGCCGTGGGGGTGCCTGGAATGGATTAGGCTGGTACTGAGGTCTGGTTTGGGTGAAAGGATTGGCTTGAAAGTGTTGCCTGCCAAATAATGGCATCTGTGGAAAATTCCTTGGGGCTGGAATTGGTGGAGATGGATATCTCCTTGGAGGTGGTCTAGGAGGAAGCCTATTGATTTCCAAATCCCTTGGTTTGGGAGTTGGGGTGAAATGTTCATTTCGGAAGGGTGCCGATCTGGTATCCATATTGTGGTAGTCTAGGCAAAACTGATACGCCTGGTTTAACGTCTTTGGATTGAATGTTTTTAGTAAATGACACAGAGGTTTTTCTAACCCTCGAATAAATGCATCTATTGCTTTTTCTCGAAAATAGTCAATGTGTGAATTAGCATGGAGGAACAGTTTTTCCTCCGTTTGAATTTGAGCTACTATGGATGAAAGTAGTTCGTTCACCCTGGAGTAGTAACTGCCTAAACTTTCATTGGAGTTCTTTTTAATAGTTGTTAGTTCGAAGTCCAATGTTTTTATATCACGCTTATCCCTGTAATATAGAAGCAACGTCGATTTTATTTGTGCCCAATCATGCACAATGTTATTCGAATTGAGAATATCGGCTGCTTCGCCTCTAATTTTTCGTCTCACGGAGCGTTCAATTAAATCAATTTGAGCTTCCGTGGCTCCGGCATCTCTGTACATGCAGAAAATGCCCTCAACATCTGTAAGCCATACTAATAGTTCTGTTGGCTTACCATCAAAATTTTGTAAATCACGAATAAAATCTGGTAGTTTTCCTAATTCAATAAATTGTTGCATGGTCAACTGTGCAGCCGCAGGAATTGGGGCTGGGTGCTCCATTATTTTTTTGAAGTAAAAGTTTAATCTAGATTTTTTCTTACTAATTTTGACGGAAATTTATTTTTAATGAAAATTGATAATTAACACTTTTTCACTATACACCTGTACTCTGGATTTTCTTGGATTTTTTTGTCACTAACACTTAGAATGATAAAAAATTATTGGTACTTACATATAGGACCGTGTCCTCGGTTCGGCCGGCATGAGTTAATCCGGTCTTCTTTTTGGCGGTCCACCAAGTGTCGGGGGAGAAGAGGCAGATATTTTGGGTTGCTCCGTTTTGCTCTGCTGTGTTGCATCCACTACTCCGGACCCTACTATCAATTGGGATAATCCACGGTGTCCTCGCTTCTCGCTTTGTGTCGGGTTTTTTTTTTAACTTGTATGTGGCTCCTTGGACCACCACTATTTAGATTTTTGCACTTTTTTGCTTGGCTCTAGAGACCAGGTTGTAAGATTTTTTTCACAAGTCACTCGAACACTTATACACTTCCCGGCACGAGATGGATCTCGCCGGAGCCTCCAGTTAAGAATAAGAGTTTGTGATACTCTTTTTAAAAAATACAACTACACTACTCTACCGTTCCACATCGAATGAATTTATTTCAATTAATTAGCCCTAACTACAGTTCAATACTGCTAACTCTGCAATCCTCGCGGTGGTGCCATCCATCCGGTCACACGTTGCCATCGATTGGGTCGCACGTTGTCGTCGTCTAACAAAAATGCCTAGCTTGGCGATTGCAATGTTTGCCGGTTGTCTCGAGGAACTTCGACGTCAGCACCTGAGTCGCGTGGCTTCATCGTTAACTCGCATTGCGTTCAAAGTTTGTATAGGATTTTATATGGGGAAATCGATTATTTTACGTTATTTTTTTCGTTAATAATTTACGTTAATAAAGATCGCTATTACACTCAATATGAAAAACCAGCTTTATAAAACTATAGTTCAAACCTTGGTTAACAACTTTGTCGAAGACGGTAACTAGCTACGAGTTTTCAAAAAATAGTTATAACGATTTTAAAACTTATGGTTTAATCCAAATTCAGAAATTTATTATTTTTTCCAACACTGACAGCGCACCACCAATATCGACATTAAAAACTAAAATAAATGAGAATATATTCATCGCAGAGACTTGGTACTTTTGAATGAAATGTTCAGAATGAATTGCTGAATAACATAGACGTAGTCAGAAAATGAAAAGAATATGATTGCAAATTATATTAACACAGAAATATTTATATTGTAATCCAACTATTTTGTGCAACTGTAGGTACCGGTATTTAGCCCTAAAATAAAAAGAAAAACAAAAACATTGAATCGCTTTTTTCTTACCATGGAGATTTTCAATATAGGACTGAAATGCGAGTTTCGGCAGTATGGGAGTCGTTTGAAAGGGGCTACGTGAAGCTTACTTCATATATACCGTCAACTTACCTTGGAACTGAGGTAAGTTGGCGGGATTTCCGTGCAACATTCCTAGTAACAATTGAGATTTTATGGCCCTTTTGAAGGCCTCCTTAAAACATAGAATGCACTTGTAGTGTGCTTGCTTTAAAACTAGAAATGGGATGTTTAGGAATGAATTCGAATAATTCATCAAGCTAAGATGCAGTTAACAATCTGTCCGTTTAGGCAACATATACTATTTTGCACGATCTACAGAATAGAGCGAAATAAAAAATGATAATTGAAATACAACTAACCCCAACTCCCGCGAATATTACGGAAAGCATACATTTGCAGATCGTACAATGTAAAAATCTCATCGTCGACTACGCCTTCAATCTCTACTTTTAGAGCGGATAAATAGACTTTTTAATCCCGCCTAAAGTGCTCGTTTCAGTATCGTTTGAATTGGCTATCGCGATACTAACCTTGTCCTTGTTCGATGTTTCGGTCACAGCCGAAAATTGAGCTGTCAGGTCTTATAAAATCTGTAAAAGATCCAACAATTTAGTTTTTGATCGAAAGAAGTCCACAGAGGGGCCAGTAGGGAGTATCTGGCTATCGTTTAAGTCCGGCTGATCCCGATTCGGCCTCCATATGGCCATCCAGAGAAGAGAAAAATTGAACCGTTAATGCACGCGTTTTCGCAGATGGGAAAAATGGAGTAATAAATGTATTTAGTAAGATATAAAATCACTTAGGGTAATGTTTTTTTTCGCTCTGTTTCTATTATCATTCTAACCATTTGAAGCCGTTGGTAGGAGCAGCGCCTGTCATCTTGGATCAAATGTTAGGGCTATAATGGCTAATTCGAGTTTTTGTTGCACTCAAACACGAGAATTTCATGTGTATTATTATATTGGTTCTTGGTAACGAAACAAAGATGTTGAAGCTAATTTACACGAATTCCGATTGCAGGCTGAGTAACTAACGAAGTAGTGCGGCACACTCCCTAATAGAGCCAAAATAGGCTCTTTACACTATCGTGAAACCGGTTTCCTACGACATAGACATCCTACCTTATTTAAACCTCAATTATGCAGTCTAAAATCTATAAAATGTATATAATTTTGCATCTTTGCTTCGATCCTAAGATCCCTTATAATAACAGAATATGCCTGAGAATAGTGAAACGCTTCTGTTTAAGCTCAACGAACACTCGAATCGGATGCCCCAATCATCACAGTACCATTTGAGCCAATCCATTGAACAAAGATGGCAGACGCTGCTCTAACCAACGGCGTCAAATGGGTAGGGTGATATTAGACACAAGGCGAAAACAGACACATTATCCTATCTAGGTAATATCACTTAGTTTAGAATACAAATATAAACTCTTGGCTGCAGTTTATGATTTCAAATAAAAATAAGAAAAATATTTACCATTACTTATAATTATTCCATTTTACTACCTATGAGATAATACCATAGGCGGCGCAGCCTTTTCCATTAGGGGGGCTAACAGCTTAAAAATTTTTAATTATGTTAAGCCTTCATTATCAGTTGGATTTCTGGTAGAGATTCGATTGTAAAACAGTTATTTTATTTTGTAATTGAATTTTACGTTGTTTCATTCATTTCCTAAATCTAGAAGAAATTAACATCAAACATTTTCAACTTCCTTGAAAAAAAATTCTCGTGTCTTAAAATAATCGTCACGTTTTTTGCAATATGATTTTTTGAAGTTTATAAAACTGAACATTTTTCAATCGCAGATAAAATGTGAACTATTGATGCAAGGAATTTTTCTTCAATTAATTAAAGTTGTGTTTTGGTATGAGCAGCCTGAAAAAAATTTAAAATTTTTTTTTATCATTTGACTTATGTATCCTGCAATAAGCAAGGCCAATTTAAAATCTAAAAGGGTAGTAATTTTTGGAAGTATGATTTAGCATAATACGTTATCAGAAAAAATGATGCGTATTTATTGTGGTTTAAAGACACAATGTGGGTTTTTGCGGTTTTTGTTACTCTAGAATGAAAATTTGAACTTTGGGCACGATACCTGCCTTTAATTTCTGCACAAGCTGCTGATCAAAATCGCCGGCTGCAGTATCTAGTCATTGAAATAACGTCCTTAGCCATGTTTTCATTCTATATATTTAGAGTACATTGACTTGGTTTGGGTGGAATTCCTATATACTTCGATTGTGTGGAATTCCGGGAGGTTAGGGGGTTCAACCCATTCTCATGTACGTTGACGTCATTATTCCGGTACAGCTATTGCACATTCTTACTCGCCAATTCTGGCAAAAACTGGGAGAGCCCCGGTGATACCTAATTAGCCGCTAGACGCTTTTCAGACCATAATTGATGTATAACTCGTTGTTGGTTGTGATGAAAATTGGAGTCTTGTGGCTATAACTGCAAATTTACTGCCAGATGATACACTGTTTTCCGACAAACTTGTTCGCAACAACAATTTTATACCTCTTGGGAACATTTCAGTGATCTTTGGCAACATTAAACTTATGTCCCGGAAGCTGTTTAAAGTCAAATTTGACATACGTTTCATCAGCCTTTTATTGCATATATTGAATTTGTTCAGATCACATCCATGCCGGAAATTCCTGAATTAGCTTTGAAAGCCTTCATGAGTCCTGACGCAGTTTCTGGTACCGCTTCGACGACACCGCTTCGACGATACGGTGGCATTTTCTGAACAGCAGGCAAACATTACTTGAAATCTGTTTGTAATGAACATATAGAGGTGGGGGTGGGCGTAGCGTAGTTGATAAATCGATTGCCTTGTACGCAGTGCACCTGGGCTCGAGTCCCGACCCCGCACATAGGGTTAAAACCTCTATAATCGAAATAAAAAAATATAGAGGTTTGGATATTGTGATCATCATACTCGGGATTTTATTTCTTTTGTGCAAAATTAATTCTTGCTTCTTTTCCGTCGCTTGACAATTCAAGAAAACATTAATTTTTTTGCGCAAGGTCAAGGTCTCAAGAGAAAGACTTTTACAGTGTTGCAGTCAAAAGCTTCCGGAACAGACCACAAAGAGCACTGCACCGGATAAGAAGAAGTATCGTTATTCGACATTCGTTAGCCTCAACTGTTTCCAACTTGGACTTTTTTTTGTAATTTTAAGAATTATGTTGGGAAAATCTTGTTAAAAAATCAGAGTGATTCTCAACATACGAGCTATTTCAATTTTAATTTTTCTTGAGGATCCAAAACTCAACAATGTGAAAAGTTTTATAACTGAACAAAAACCAAAAATAAACAAAATCAATGAAAAATACAATTAACTAGTGGAAAAATCCATACAAAATTCATTTTGAGATATAAAAAACAACAAAAATTCGTATCTCTTTTGAATTTACGTAATCAGATCAAAATATTTACGAAATATAATATTTCTCGTTTCTATCTCGCCAGGATTCGGTAGTGGATTATGGTTCACTGATGACGTAAATTATGGTGCATTCAAAAAAATCTGGATGACCTTTGTTAATCTATTAATTGTGATATATTATTTCCCCTGTAGGATTTATGCTTAAAATAATTTTTATCTCGCTTTCAAATTTTTTAAATTTTGTTTTATGATGGGCCCTATTCTCATAGTCACGTCACTCACTGACTAGAAGGAAATTTTCTTCAATTCACTAGGTGACGTGATTGTGAGAATAGGGTCTATTTTTTCAGGACAATATATTGAATGAATTCTGACCTCACCTCAATTCTCACCTAGATTTTCACCAAAAATTACTTTTTCAATTTATTAAAAAAAACTCTATCTGTAGTGAATCTCTAATGGGTTTATAAGAAAAATGAAGACAAACAATAGCTTCTGAACAACTCCAAGAATCAAGAAAAAATCGAAAATCCTCTTTCTGTAGGATAAAATTTATTATCACTTTGCGGGCTTTATGAGTGGTCCAAAATGGATTTAGAAAAAATAGTTAGTAAAGGAATAATTTTTTTTTCGAAATCATTGCTATTTGTAGCGGCCGAACAATCCGCATATTTGATGCAAAGCATGGTCGAATGCATTAGAGATTTTCTGGAAGCCACTTTCCAATCACGCTCCACACACATATATTCTTCGATTGCATACCTCCAGCGAGAGCAACGCTTTCCCTAAAAGTCAACGACGCCTTGCAGATTGTCTACCTACGCGTTACATGCCCAAAAGCCTCCCGACGTAAGCCTGCGTGTATATTCCGTACAGCTCGTTGCTCATGCTACAGGGTCATTTTCCATTTTCTTTTCTTCATCATAGTATTTAGTAGTAAAGTAGTAGGTTTCATGAAACCAAGAAGCATGTGGTTATGGTTTCGTTTCTTCGTACACTGTATCGTATCGTATTTTCGAGTGCATCTCGTTCAATTTATCTTTTAAGCTGATCAGCAGCCCGAAAGTAGTATTGTCATAAGGCAATGGTCCGTAGTTTGTCTTCTGGTAACCCGCTGTGGTAATCACTGATAAAATATTCTGTCAATAAGCGCTGTTTGCTAAACAGAACACGGGAGTAGTAGCGGTATTGAGACGCTTTATGTCTCGATAATTATCACAGCCAAGTCTGTAGATTCCAAACCATTCCGAATGCAGTTTTTTTCCATTCATCATAACGATCGCGTGGATGATCACTTCGTGCTGTTTTAAAACTCCTGAATATTTTTTTACACTGCCTCTAGTATACTAGTCCATAATTCTCAAGCCTTATGCATCCCTGTCATGATTGTCTTTTTCTGCGGCGTTCAGTTCACTACACTGTTCTAACATAAAACCAGTTTGAGCAATAAGCTCCTAGTCTGATTTTACTCATCTGTTGCTCGTTGGCACTCCACATCGAACAGTTTCCTCGTGTGTCATCCGATAGTTATGTGGCTGCTGAACTGGTCGCCCTATGAACGTGCTGCTACGTTGCGATCAGGTGATCATTCCTCAAAACTTTTTGTCCTAAAGCCGGAGTTATATATCTCAGGCTTTCCATGAAACAAAAAATTTAAACGTGTATTTTTTGGTATTCACTATTAAACTATGTTTATTAATATATTTTTTCAGTTTGCCAAAGGGATTTTTTCATATGTTTCATAAGCATTTTTTTCTATAAATGAAACTTCCAACTTCAATATATGGGTTTCATTCTAGGGCAAATTACACATTAATTATGGTAGCAGATACCATCATGATACATTGCTTTTTCAATAGGTCACACTCAAAAAAAATATAACAAATTAACATAAAAACTATAAAATGATTAAAACCGTTTTGGAACATGCATCCCAAAAACCTATTTTCATATTTCTCATCCGTGTAATGAAGAGCTCTTGCACAGTTTCTTTTTTCCGTTTTAACGACATTAAATTAGCTGAAAATTATTTAGAAGGGCAAGTTTTGAAAATTTAGTACTCAAGCGAGAGCAAGGATTTAAAATATACAGATCGGAAAACTAGAAGTGGAACAGGCTTAAAATCTTTTGGACAAGTCTCTTATCTTCTGTTGGTAGGAGTCGAGCTTAGGCAGAGTTACTACGAATTGGTCAAATCTACCAACATGTCTCACGACAACAGCAGAGTTGTCCCTCTTTACCATGAGAACCGACAGATTTCCTATCTATATATTCCAAATCCTTTCATAACTAGAATTTTTATAACTTATGCTACATAGCAATCTCTAGCTAATTTAATGTCGTTTAAAGGAAAAAATAGAAGTAGAATACGTTGATATCCAAACAAATTACATCTATATAATTCCAAAAGTTCCTCTACTATTATATTACTGTTAAGTTTTAGAAGAAAGTTGAATGTTTCTCTTGTTATCGCTTTCCATCTAATACCTCCTGGAATCGCCATATATGCCTTTGTAATAAAAAGTTTAAATTTTTAGTTAATGCAAAAAATGAAATTGATCACGAGCACTGTTATATTTTTAAGTCGGTAACCGAATTTTTGCTACAGTTACCGCTTTTTCTCAGCAAACTTTTCTTGTTATCGATAGAGATTCCTGATTTCAACGAACTTGCGCCAGCTGCTGATTTTAACGAAGCGTTCTAAGATTACAAAGCTTGCTTAAACAAAATGAGTTATGCAGTAAGATTCACATGTTTCTCGTATGTCTTCAACAATATAATCATACTTATAAAAGTTTTTAAAATTTCCAGAATATTAGGGGGGGGACTATAGACCCCCCTAGCCCCCCTTGCGTACGCCAATGGATAATACAGATTAAGTTTCGATTAAAAGCCTTTTCTGCAAAAGTAGACTCACTTCGAATAGTCTGTATGCATTGTTACATTCGTACATTTGCTCAGCCAATGAAGCTAATCGATTGGTACATAACACTTGTTAATCATATTTCATTTTCGTTAGCAAATAAGGTCTTAAGGATGAAATTGTATTAAAGCCACATGTAGATTTTTGGTATAAAGTCCCTTCTTCCCTCAAAAAATAGCCCTGCCATGCAATGCCAGTGCATTTTGCAGTTAAAGCGCATAAGAAATTGAATCAATTTCATGTAACGAGCAACCGTTCTGCAGTACTTTACCAGATTTCAATTTCCTGTCAACGTTAACACGCTAAAACATCACGCTCCATTCACATACAACGATGTCACCGACGCGGGCGGAACTTTGTATACTAAAACAAACGTTTCTATTCATTCAAACACGCAAAATTTAGTCCATTCGAGGGTAATTCGGCCTTCCTCCCCTTCGGTTGGAAAGGTTCAGTTGATGGCGAGAATAAAATTAGTTCGAATGGGTCAACCAGAAATGTGGTTAATTGAGACATAATTTGCTTCTTACGAACTCTGCTAATTACTTTTTGCCACATTCCCTCCCGAACATCCAGAACTACACCGTCAGCGGGTCAGCAACCTTCTCGTGCGGGTTTTCGACGTCAAATGTGGATCCTTTTTTTTCCAACAACCCACCACCAGCCAAGCAAATGGAGGCGGTAATCAACCTATGACGACGACCTTTCTTGTACGGGGCGGTTCAAACTCGAGATTCACATCGCACCCCGAAGTCAACCGGCGGATCCCGTTGATTTCCAGCTGTTTTATATGAAACCACTTATCGCTCGTACGTTGGTCTGTCCAAGCAGGCTAAAGCCTGTCGCGGGGAGAAACTTCCAATTAATTCCAAGCTCGGCGTTCGGTTCAGCGTGTACCCCGGTCGCATAAACATATCGGTGGAAAAAATGTGAGCCATCCGCTTCTCGTTTCAAGCGGGATGTCAGGAACGAGCTGAGGTTGGCGGTTACTGTAATGAAAAACATCCGACAAAAACATTATCGTATCACATTTCCAACCCCTTCCTAAGCCACTCTACCATGGACGCCTAGTGGGTGGGGGAGGTGCGAGACTTGAACCACGCAGTAGTCGATGGCGGTGAAAACCGGAACTGATGGGAAGAAGGGTGGTGATTTGGCGGCTTGTTCCTATTTTAGAAGCGTCAGTCACACGCTTGCTAGAACCGTACCGCCACGCACTGCCGCCGGAGTCAAAAAACCGCAACAAAACTAGTAAATTAGGTTTTTCATGTTGATATGTTTTGCCATCACATCACGGACTGGGTTTGCGTGGTTTGGCGCAAGACACGCAAGTTTTTTTTTCAGCGTACCTGGTGGAGGAAATTGATCGCAGTGGCCAATCACAGTGTAACCGAGCTAGAGGGACTTGCTGTGTTTATGGGATTTAGTACAGATGGGATGTCGCTAGCGATTGATGTGAAATTCTTTTCTTAATTCTCTTTTGACAATTAGACAGGTAGGTATGCTGTCTGTTAAATTAATTATTAGATATAGGTCCCCTGGGTGGGCATTCCACCATATCCCGGTAATTGTAAGGAGAAAGTTGATCCTTTGTTGGCACTTCTGTTTCAGATAGCTAATGTGACATCCCCAGGACCTTTGGAGTCGAACCAGACCCCGAGATATTTGAAAGTTGAAACCTGAGCAATAGTTTGACTCATTAATTGAAGCTGTAGTTGCGCTGGGTAACGCTTTCTTGAAAATACGACGGTTTGAATATTCCACGCTCTCGTTAGTAGGGGAGAGTGAGGATACTTGATCCTTGGCGATATTTGATTCCCTGGCCATATCTCCTAATCTATACGCATAAAGTTATCACAATATAAAAAGAAAATGAAGTATTTGGTCGATCATGATGTTTAATAAACAAATCTGATGTATTACGTTTAAGTTGTATAATATTTTAGAAAATATGTGTTTAAATCCATCTCGAAAATCTTTTCACATTTGTTTTGGAACGGTTGTATGAGAACGTCGAACTAATTATTTATGAATATTTTAAAGTACGATTACTTTCTAAGAGCTGCCTAGAAAACATGTTTTTCGAATGAAAAGTTTCACAAAACATACAAAAAAAAATAAATTTTTTTCACCTCATACAACAGGTATCTTTGATCCCTGTAACACTAGGTATTCTTGATCCCTATCATTAGTTCTCTCAAACACTTTCGGAATGTATAGAAATAGAAAAACATCATTTTCATAACGTACCTGGCACTACTAATTGATCTAAAATGTTTTTTTCGTGAACAAATGATGGTATAAGTTATTGAAGGTTGAAAAATCCAGTTAAACACCACTGTATAACTGCAAATACTTGGCTTGACTTTCTACTGTGGTTAAAGTTTGTCGTGCATCTGAAAAGGTAGTCTTATTAATAAATTTGTTAGGATAGGTGGTTAGTTGAACTTTCGTGCCTATAAGTCATAGTGTGCTTTGTTTCTTTAACCCTAGTAGGCGGGGGGTCAAGTTACCACACGTTTTTACAAAACCCTCGTTTTGGCATGATTTTCAAAACAGTTTATATTACTGAGAGGACATAGTATTCGGATTTACACATGATTCATAGCTCTTATAGTTCGAATCGACTACAATATGGCGAATTCTTCAATTGAAATTTTTATTTTATTGAAAAGTTATGAGAAAAAAACAAAAGTGGGATCAAGCGTACCCACTCTCCCCTACTGTTTCGATTTCGTATACACCGGGCCGTGCTCCAAAGAGTGATCATCGATATTTCCCTCGTTAGCCCGTCGACGAACCGACGCCAATAACTACGTTTTTGGCTTTCATCAAAATCTTCATACGCATTTCCGCCATCGCGTATTGGCTGGCTGGAAATCTGTCGTCGCGGAAGATCTTGTACGCGGCGGCCTTCTTCGCATACACGTCTGAGCAGTCTTTGTCCCACCATGGGTTGGGAGGACACCCGCGAGAGTTCGCGTCTGGTACGCGTTTAGCCTGAGCGTGAATCGAGAATCAAGTCAGCCAGGAAACCGTACTCTTCTTCCGGAGGAAGCTCTTGTGTCGATACTACTTTTCCGGATATCGCGAACGCGTAGCTCTTCCAATCAATATTTCGTATGAGGTCATATGAAAAATTGTTTGTATTCGGTGGCCCTGAACCGATAGAAATATTAATTACGATTGACAGATGGTCGCTGCTGTGGGGATCAGAGACTAGGTGGATCGATTATCGTCATAAAAGCAACCCCATGCTGTACCGTGGGAGTTAAAATCACCTAAAACTAGCCTCGGTGCGGGGAGGAGTCCGCAATATTGCAAAGCCATCGGTGGACAATTGAGGTTCTTGGGGGAATGTAGGTGGAAACATCGCATATGTCCTTTAATTCTGGTTTGACAAGCGACAACTTCAATGGTGTTGAGGGGAGGTTTATTCGATTGAAAGAATAGAACTTTTTGATCCTCAAAAGTACTTCTCCGTTCGAGGCTTCTTGATCCTAGCGTTTAATATTGAAATCGTGGAAGTTGAGATCTATTCCTGAAGGAATCCATTTTTCGAATAATGTAAATGCATCACATTTCAACTTATTTAGTAAAATTTTAAAAGAATCTATTTTAAGCCGTGTGGTATCCGGCGGGCTGAAATCTTTTTGCACTATTTCAGCCAAGAATAGAACCTCTGGGAACTGCTCCCATGTCGTAAGAGGCGACTAACAATATGCTAGGAGTTCCTAGGTCGAGGTATTGCTCCGTACCGAAGACTTAACCTGGATAGACCTTAAGGTTTTCCATATTACTCTCTTTCCATTCTGTATTTAGTTAATCACTGACATATACTCACCTTTTCTGATTCGCCATTCTCAATTGTGTACCAACGTTTTAAGTTTCTTCTGGCGGTTGTATATTAGCCTAAAAGACGAAATCTAATTCTACACTAAGTAACAGAATATATTAATATACCGGCACTTCCACGCCAAAGTTTAACTTCCAAAGCTATGGTTTAAAAACCGTTTTTAAAAAAAGGAAACTTTCATGTAAGAAATTTATTGAATTGGCCTAAGGTGGAGCTGTCGAATTGCACAAAAAGTTTTTATGTTGTAAGCGATCTGTAGATGTGTTGAATTAGGTATTTTTTATTAAATCTGGAACCGTCTACCGACAAATCTACATTTATGAATACCTCCAAAAGTGACTTCTTGAGGTCTCATGAAGGCCTGACACTAGCTCTATGATACTTTTGCTTTCCTAAACATTCATGAAAATCTCAACATTCCAGAACTTCAACTTTGTCAGAAAATGTAGGGCCATCGGAAGCTAAAACTTCGTCGGCGTCGGTCCTTTCTTCAAAATCATCCAGTGCAGTACTCGTTCGAATTTGCACCGCTCATATGGTAGTCGGTATTCGCTAGTATTGCTGTTCTTCCATCCATTCTTCTTCTGGATCACCGAGAAATCCCCTGTCGTAGTATTTATTATATTTGTTACGAATAATAAACATGTCGTTTGCATTTAACCCAATTGTGGGAACGTGTCTGATAGGGAGAGTGGAGATACCAACTTGTCATTAACATTTCGCAGTGAATTTTTTCACATTCATTTGGGATATCTTTTATACATTCGTACGCTTTCTTTGTACTGCAAACTTTGAAAATGATTATTGAAGTGTTAGTAGGAAGCATTACTCCCGATGGCCGGCTGTTCAGAGTTCAAATTGTTCGTTTCGATTTCTCGGAAATTGATCGCGAGCGACTTCGTACATATTGCTAAGATCATATTGTCTATAGATGAATAGACCTCTATCATATTCCGCGCGACTTTATCCTTTCATTTTTAAAATGCCTATTTGAATGGATTCATATTTCTACCGGAGGTCGCACACCTGAAAACTTTGATCTATAATGAAAAGACAAAGCGCGTGGGTACTTAGCTAAATCACAATATCTACCAAGATATATCCTGATTCATCTCCCTACCTACTAACACCAATCCTATCTTGTGGCACTTGTGGATGATGCAGAGAATTCCTCGGTCATAATAGTCACAAGTGTTGAGCTAACATTCCTTCCCATCCCAAAATTGACCTGCATGGGCGTGGCCATTTACGTTAATGATCATACTATAATCTTAGTCTCTTTAGGTTGTATGATGAACTACTCCCAAGTATCATACAATTGGTTCAATATGCAATTTCAACAGGCTTTGATCAATCACGGGAAACTCACGGGCGGTCAACTAAGCTAAGCTAAGCTAAAGTTTTAAAGGAATCGATTTTTGGGATAATGCTTCTGAAATTCCACTGTAGAACAGTGATCAGATCCGTGACCTCATTCGATGAATTAGCCATCGATGCAGAAAGGACTGGCAATTTTGAAGTCAACTGCATGTTTTTACTGCGGTGAGAAAGCTTATTAAAATGCAATGTCAGAGAATTTTATTCAGCCTGCTAAGATAGGGGAATAATTGGTGTTTTTGATGTGCTGGAAACTCTTTCTGAGCTCAGGTATTTGAGACTGGGAGCTACTTTGTTTCGATTTTACACCAGTACTTTCTTGAGTAGTTATTGTTGAAGGTAGTGGCGTAGTAGCGGGGAGGGGGGTTCGGGGAAAAGTTTTGAAGAAAATTTGAAAAAAAAAATGAACATGTTAAACAAAAATATGTTTAATATCTTAAATGGAATTCTCAAAGTTTCGTTTGCAAAAGTATTTCCTTGTAGTGAAAATTGGTGACAGACCTCGACACCTACCGGTCGGCTCATTGTGGAGGCTAGGTCAACCGCAAAGGACTATAACGAGTAGATCTCGGCGAAGCGAGAGGCAAAATGGCTCCTGGTATCATGACAAAACTGGGAGCTTATTGGTTCACGAAACGGGCATCGCTACCGAGAGAAATTCCGCCAAATTCTGTAGTCCTTCGCCGACGGAGAACATGGACTGGATAGTGTGCGAGAAGTATCCCCATAACGACCACCAGGCGATTCGCTACCGCATTGGCCAATGGAACCCTGCTGCAGCAAGGAAAAGGACGACCGGCAAGCTAAAGTGAAAGGTGAAAGTCTTTAACAGAAACCTCTTTGTTGAGTCACTTCGGCGAACAGCGGAATCAAGCTCGTTGATGCGGCTGATCTAACAAGAAGGATTGTGACTTTACAATGCCACGAAAACTGGAGCCATGCAGTAGATGGCTTGAATCTTTTTGGTTGGATGAGTAGCTCAATACGCTACACGCTGCTTGTCTTAGAGTCTGAAGGCGGCTTCAGAGACCAAGATCGGAAAGTGAGAGAGTAACGTAAGTGACCTTTCGAGAAGCTAGAGGCGCTTTGAAAAGCTTAGCAAGCCAGTTTCCCATAAGTAGCTGTGCTGAGAAGTAGACGCCAATCCCTGGGGAACGCGTACTTAGTCGTCATAACGAAGATGAGGTCCTCGTGCGGCGGAGAAGAACGAACAAACACAACCGAGTGGCAAACAACTAATAACGAGCTCAAAGCGTTGATAAGACTCAAATAAAAAAAGCCCTCGGCCGGATGGAATACCAAAAGAAGCGTTGAAAGCTGCGATCCTGGTATATCTCAATGCCCAATGCCGCAGCGCTGTACAGAAGAATGATCGAGATCCTGAAGAGCTACTTTCAGAGTAGAGTACTGCTGTACGAGATGAACGAAGGGCAGAAGTCAATGTGAGTCGCAGCGTCCATTCCACTGGGCTCCATTCTCGGTCCAACTCTTTGGAACGGGATGTACGATGGGGTCTTAACATTGCGACTGCTCGAGAAAGTGAAAATCGTGCGTTTCGTGGATGACGTGTCACTAACGGTGATGCGTGAGACACTTGGAGAAGTGGAGGTGTTGATGACGGAGATGACGATCGAGAGCTGGATGAACGGAGTCAAGCTGCAAATAGCTCACCACAAGACGGATGTGTTATTGGTTAGCAACTGCAAAGCAGTTCAGCGGAGACAGATCACCGTCGAAGGTGTATTCAATAGGCAAATTCATTCACACATACAGCTTGGTGCTTGCTTTCTTGCAGTCGTCATTTGAACTACTCGGCCAACTGGGCGTTAGTGGTCGTGAGATAAATGGTTTGTGTATAGCACGATTAACATGTAGATCGAATAGCGGGACTTTGGTTTTCTGCCAGTAGGGTTGCTGTTTGGAAAGTATGAATTCTGCGGTGGTTCCTACGCAGGACAGTGCTACTGCGCAGTCAACTCATTCGTAGATCTGTTCGGAGTACTGAGCGGACTTAGTGTGGTTTGCGGATTTGACGGAGTATCGTCTCGTTTATTCGTCGGTGACAGCTGGGAGATGGTGAGCTCCGGATTGTGTATGGAATGAGTTACTTAAAATCTAAGACAAGGCATGACATGGGTTGTTTTTTTTTCAATTTTATGTCAGAGTCCTCCATCTCCTGATTGATTGATTCTATCAACTTGCACCATAGGAAATGTTACTGTAGGAATAGTGAAATGATGTTTAGCAGTGTTGCTATAGTTATAGGAAAATATAGTCATTACTTTTGACAAATAACATTATTGTCTTTAAATGAATAAAAATGATCAAATGAAACAGAAATTGTGCGGCATAGTAATATTTACCTTAAATTTGCCGTATATGTGGTTGAAAACAACTAGTCATAATATAACATTTTTCATAAAATGGCTTCATCGATCCACTCCAGAAACCCATGACATGGAATAACGATGCTTTTCATCAATATAGTGGATCCAAGATACACCATATTGCAGACGTCCATTTTCATTAATTAAAGTAGGGGCAAAATGAACGAAATGAAAGATGAACGTCGAAGCAAAAATAAAAAGCCAATTGTCACGCCTTGTCTTAGCTTGAAATGATTAATTGAGACGTCTGTTTGACGATTCTAGAGCAGGGTTACCATACATCCGTAAATGTAAATACCTCTCGATGGCCGACTATCCAGAGCTTTTATGATTGGTCCCAAACACAAGAAAAGCATAACTAAATATCTTTTTGATATTCGTATACTCGGAGACTAACCATCCCACCACATAAGAACATATTCATTTCGTGGTCGCATTGCCTGCTTGTGGCGAATCCTAGACCCATACCTGTCCCTCAATACAACTCCGTACTACCTATGGAAGCGTCGTTGAGTCGGTGGCCTCCCTTAACTAGGTATTGCATCAACATTTCCTACCCTATCCTAAGTATCGGTGAAGATGGTCGTGGACGGCAAGGACGATTCTCATGCTATTGGTCTCCTGAACTCAAAAGAGATAAAGTTCATTCCCGATCATTTAACCTACAAGCAAGATGAGTCAACTACCTACAGGCAATATGATAAACGTTGGTATGCAAGCTACGAATAGCACCGTGCTTCGCAACGCAACACCGCATTTTCTAAAAGAGTTTTTCCCAAAATTATGCATGTATCCAGCAGGCACATAAACACCATAGAAACTTTCAAGTATGCCGAAAATGATCTCAGGTATGCTATGGTACGCGTGAGGTATATGCTGGAAAACTAATCACTATTTTGATTCATCCAGGCCTGCAGGATAGATTGACAGCTTGTAATTATTATTTTTTTGGATAAACCTAAAATAAATCTAAATTTCCGTTAGTAGATTAATAAAAGTAAGCATGAACAACGAATATTTTTTGCGCAATACTGAGGACTACGTTAAGTGTAATATATGAACTGAAATTGGAAGCTGTTTTGGATTCGAATACTAATCACAATCCTCCATCTCATCGTTACAATGGATACGAATGGCGTAAAACAAAAGTTTTTCCAGCATGAATGGCTGCGCGAAGTTCAGTTTAGGCCTGACGATGACTGCGATGATGATTATTGTTATGGTCGAGAAGGGACTCGTAACGGAAGAAACGCAAAGGCAAATATTTGTTCTCTATGTTGGTGCGTTTTTGGCATCGAGTAAAGAGGAGAGCTATCATAATAGAAAATAATAACGAAATATTAACTGGCAGCTCTTAGACAACAATTTGAAATGTGCAACAAATTATCTGGTTGCTCAACTGATGCAAATATTAGCACAAGACATACTACTGTTTCATATACCTTATTATTATACCGGTGGAAGTTCACTAATCGATCTACTCTGGACAAATAATAAATATTTTATATTGAAATTTTATCAAGTAGCACTTTCTGTTTTTGCCTACTTGGATATTCAATGTTCAGCCAAAAGGGACCGGCGTTTTTATAGAAATTATACGCGAATTGCTTATTTATTTATTTTGCTTGGATATCTTCAAAAATTTGGGATAACATTCTATAACAAACCTATACTTTAACATAAAAGAACCTTTTTCGATTTTTTGACCGACCTCAATATATATATTACTCCTTAATCAGAAATAGAATTGTTATCAAAACATGTTTTACTTCGATTGTACTTACGTAACACAATGTTTTCAAATGTGGAGTCTCTGACTTAACAGACCGTATCGCGAGTTCGCATGGAATCGAGTAAAATTTTGAGATACAATTAGAAATTGCGATGGGATGTGCGATACTGCTATTTTCTTCCCAACCAGCTGATTTGTGTTGACAATGAACCCACATAACCTTCCTACCTGTTCAATGACATCGCTACAAGACAAAACTACTCCTAAGCAGTTCAGACGAGCCAACGATTGGAAATATATAAGTTCAGTTTACTATGTAGTCAGTACTCCAGTTGTCAGAATTCTGTGTAAACTCTTCAAATGACAACTAGTGGTAAATGAAAGTTTTTGCCTCCGTAACCAACTTCCCAATGTTTCAACTAGCCTCACTTGGGTATGAACATCCCGCGCGTCTCTACGATCATCCCTGACATCAACCCATTTGAGCGGGACATAGTCGGGTGAGAATTACAATTATAGCACACATATACCGTGCAAACTGGCGGAACGTGTCTGTTCCGTAGATCGCACACACGCTTCCGCCCAGTTTTCCGGGGCAATCCCGGTGGTGCAATTTTACCCAAGTTTTCTCTCGACTTTTTCTGCATGCCCTTGTTTGTGCCGTGGAGCATTCGAACGGAAGTGCTTGTCTTGCTGCTAACTTTCCAATTTTCACTATCTAACTTGCTTACTTTTTACCTCTTTACAAGTTGTTCTACCTCCCCTTCCCACGGGGTATATACCGAAGCTACCCTTATGCAAATAATAAAACGCAATATAATTGCAAAAGTTTTCAAAACAAATTATAAAATTGTTTTAATTCCACGCTAAACGAGATTTTCATTTGGCTGCCGGCGAAGAAACTAGCTTACACACAACCACGCAAATCTTACATCCCGCTCGGTGCGGCCGCCCACAAAGCAATGGATGTAGGTTTGTTGTTCTTGTTGTTGTTTTTGTTATTTCTGCTGCTGTTGCTGCTATTGTTACCTTCTTGGAGGGAAGCAAACTTTCCTCGTATGAATTGTATGCACTGAGAACTGCTCCAATTTCTGCGCTGAATGAGTGCATCTAGAGAGGAAGCTTGTTAACACTAACGGTGGCACGCAAAGATGGCTCACTTGGGATGTGAGATTTCTTAAAAAAAAGAACAAGCCATGTTCACGTAAAAAATAAGCAAGAAGCAAGCAGCAAGAAGCAAGAAGCAAGAAGCAAGAAGCAAGAAGCAAGAAGCAAGAAGCAAGAAGCAAGAAGCAAGAAGCAAGAAGCAAGAAGCAAGAAGCAAGAAGCAAGAAGCAAGAAGCAAGAAGCAAGAAGCAAGAAGCAAGAAGCAAGAAGCAAGAAGCAAGAAGCAAGAAGCAAGAAGCAAGAAGCAAGAAGCAAGAAGCAAGAAGCAAGAAGCAAGAAGCAAGAAGCAAGAAGCAAGAAGCAAGAAGCAAGAAGCAAGAAGCAAGAAGCAAGAAGCAAGAAGCAAGAAGCAAGAAGCAAGAAGCAAGAAGCAAGAAGCAAGAAGCAAGAAGCAAGAAGCAAGAAGCAAGAAGCAAGAAGCAAGAAGCAAGAAGCAAGAAGCAAGAAGCAAGAAGCAAGAAGCAAGAAGCAAGAAGCAAGAAGCAAGAAGCAAGAAGCAAGAAGCAAGAAGCAAGAAGCAAGAAGCAAGAAGCAAGAAGCAAGAAGCAAGAAGCAAGAAGCAAGAAGCAAGAAGCAAGAAGCAAGAAGCAAGAAGCAAGAAGCAAGAAGCAAGAAGCAAGAAGCAAGAAGCAAGAAGCAAGAAGATGAAGGAAAAAAGATATGTGGCATCATCAGCATGTTATCAACATGTCAGCGGCGATCGCAACCGATACGGTAATCATCAAACCATGACCATCGAAACCGTCATCATCACTCAACCTGCACTCAATCGAAGACAAAAAAGATCCTTTATTTTTTTTCCTTTTCTTTTACGCCAATTGTAATCATTTTTGATATTCTGCCTCGATCAGTACAAATGAATCGCACTCGATCAAAGCAGATTAAATTCAAAACAATACCCTTTTATTTCGCCTTCTGCACAGACTCGATAATTTGATGTCAAATAGGGTACATCCCAAATCATTATATAAATAGCCTTGTATATAGTAATAAATAGTTAGTCTTAAATCAACTTGAACCCGAGTTAGACTTTTATTGGCAAATCCCGCCAAAGTGGTGACCCCGACGTGATCGTAAATTTTTAGCAGTTTAATATTCTGCTGTACGCGTTCGAAGTAAATCGGTCGTCGGTCCTGAACGTTTTAGTGCGATGCCTGATTCGAACGACGATGCTCCCAAATCCGCGGGTAGCATGCAGCTGGAATCAATTAGTTCACCACGTCTCCCGCCGCCGAGTATGAGTGATTCAAATATTGAATCGTACTGTCGCTGGAGTTTTGGTTCGCAGCTACTGGCATCGGTGGTGCAGTTCACGACACGCGGAAATATAACATCGTGATGGCGCAAGTTCCACCAAATAGGCTCACGGAGCTGCGAGCGATTATTGACGGCACGCCGACCAACAACGAAAAGTACACGTATATTAAAAGGAAGCTCATTGAACATTTCGTCGACAGCCAACAGCGCCGCTTGCAACGTGTTTTATCAGATATGCCGCTCGGAGACATGAAACCCAGCCAGCTGTTTAACGAAATGAGTCGTGTTGCTGGGAATTCTCTTGGTGAGACTGTGTTACTGGATTTGTGGGCCACAAGACTGCCCCCGCACGCACAAGCAGCTGTAATAGCGTCAAAAGGAGATGCTGCTGAAAGGACAACAATCGCGGATGCCATCGTCGAGTCAATGGGACTTCGCAACATCAACGCAGTCGAATCAAAGATGCAACAAGGATTGACGTCACGCCTAGCTCCTGAAAAACCAGCACAATGCAGCATCGAAAGCCTTCAACGAGAAATCGCGCAGCTGTCGAGCAAACTGGAGAAGGTACTTTCATCACGTAGCAGTGGCAGTTCCCGCGAACGATCGCGTTCCCGTTCACACAACGATGGTAAGACAAAATTTGTGTAGCGTGATAAAACGCCAGTTCTACACGAACTGTGCTGGCACCATCGCGTTTTCGGAAACGAAGCGCGGCGATGCAGAAAGCCATGCTCGTTCAGCCAGTGCGCTGGTTCAACGAATAATCAATGATGCCGTCCGCTTGAGTGTGCAGAGGAAGCAGTTGAACCTTCCAATGCTAACACAATTTTTCGCCTAAAAATCTCGGACACGACAATAAGTATGCAGTTTTTAATCGACACTGGCGCCGGCGTGTCCGTGATACCGAGAGGTTTCAATTCAAGTCGGATGAAACCAACAACAATGAAACTGTTTGCCGCCAATGGGACGCCTATCAACGTTTACGGAGAAGCCCTTCTTAAGGTAAATCTTGGTCTTCGCCGTGAATTCCTCTGGTCGTTCCTGATCGCTGACGTCTCGACTGGAATAATTGGAGCCGATTTGATTCGCAATTTCGATTTGCTGATCGACCTAAAACGAAATCGCCTCATCGACAACACCACCCAACTCGAATCAGCAGGAGTGCTGGCACGAACCAACAATTATTCCGTGAAAACAGTTTCGCCGTACGCTGAGTTGCTAGCCGAATTTCCAAACATCACGCGGTTAAAACTACCAGGTACGGTGAGCAAATCATCGATTGTCCATCGAATCGAAACGACTGGCCAACCCGTTCACGCTAGACCGAGACGTTTACCACCAGATAAACTGGAGGCAGCCCGCAGTGAATTTGAGCAACTAATGAAGCTGGGTATCTGCAGACCGTCTTCCAGCAATTGGGCCAGCCCGCTTCATATGGTCAAGAAAGCCGACGGATCTTGGCGTCCATGTGGGGACTACCGTGCTCTGAATGCCCAGACGATTTCGGATCGATAGCCGCTGCCATATCTGCAGGATTTCACGACGATTTTGCAAGGTAAAACTATTTTCTCAAAAATTGACCTGCAGAAAGCGTTCCATCAAGTGTCGATTCATCCTGAAGACATCCCCTAAACGGCCATTACGACATCATTCGAACTTTTCGAGTTTTCATTCATGACGTTTGGTCTGCGGAACGCTGCTCAAACATTCCAGCGACTTATACACGAGGTCGTTCGAGGATTGGATTTCGTCTTTCCATACATCGACGATTTGTTCATCGTCTCGTCATCGCCGGAAGAACATCGCGATCATTTGCGCCAGCTGTTTGAGAGATTAGAGTAACACGAATTAGCAATCAATGTTGCAAAATGCGAGTTTGGTTGCACGGAAATCTCTTTTCTGGGGCATTCAGTCACTGCCGCAGGAATCTACCCTCTTCCAGAACGAGTGAAAGCTGTTCAAAATTTTCCAAAACCGTCTACAGTAAAGGAGTTAAAAAGTTTTTTGGCGATGATCAACTTTTATCGACGATTTATGCCATATGCAATCGAAGCTCAAACACCGCTGTTGGCGCTTACTCCAGGTAATAAACGCAACGATCGAACTCCATTAACCTGGACCAACGAAACTACTGCAGCGTTTGAAAGGTGCAAGCAGCAACTCGCAGAGGCAACCTTGCTGGCACATCCTGCGAAGTCGCCCGAGCTGTCTCTCTGGGTGGACGCGTCCGATAAGGCAGTCGGTGCAGTTCTACACCAAGTCGTTAATGGGAACATTCAACCACTTGGATTCTTTTCGAAAAAATTCGACTCGGCTCAGCTTCGTTACAGCACCTACGATCGTGAGCTAATTGCAATTTACCTTGCGATACGACACTTCAAATACATGGTGGAAGGACGCAGTTGTCACGTATATACGGATCACAAGCCAATCGTATACGCTTTCCGTCAGAAGCTCGACAAGGCCTCCAATCGTCAAGCACGCCAATTGGACTTCATCGGGCAGATTACGACAGACATCCGACACATTTCTGGCAAGGAAAACATCGTAGCCGATTTATTGTCCCGAATCGATGCAGTTCAAGTCGTCCCCGCAGTCGATTTCGATGCCCTTGCTGACGATCAGCAAACCGACGAGGAGATTCAGAACATTGTTAAAGGTAAACAAAATACCTCTTTAAAATTATTGCTTTATACCGTTCCAGACAGTTCAAAACAATTGTTTTGTGATTGTTCTGGCAATCAAATTCGACCGTTCATTACGAAAGCTTTTCGTAACACTGCACTTCAAGCGACGCACAATCTCTCCCATCCTGGTACACGTGCTACGGCTAAATTGATAACCCAACGATTCGTTTGGCCTAACGTTAGGAAAGACAGTATCGCTTTCGCCAGGAACTACCTGCAGTGTCAACGGTCCAAGGTGACTCGCCACACTCAATCGCCCGTCACCCAATATATGCCGCCAGATGGTCGATTCTCTCACATCAACGTAGACATTGTGGGACCGTTTCCCCTAAGCAACGGTCATCGTTACTGCTTAACCATCATCGACCGGTTCTCTCGATGGCCAGAAGCCATTCCCGTTCCAGACATGACTGCACCGACGATCGCTCATGCACTCGTCACCGGATGGATTGCTCGATTCGGCGTGCCTATCTACGTCACTACCGACCAAGGACGGCAGTTTGAATCATCTCTATTCTTCGAGTTGGTTCGCATGTTGGGCATCAGCCACCTGCGAACAACAGCATACCATCCGCAAGCGAATGGCATCATCGAACGGTGGCATCGGACACTTAAAGCAGCAATTCTTTGCCACAACCCGGATCGGTGGTCTGATCATTTACCGATGATTTTACTTGGCCTGCGAACATCCCACAAGGAAGACATCGGAGCATCCCCTGCTGAGATGGTGTATGGTTCTACTCTCCGAATACCATCCGAGTTTTTCGTCGAAAACTCTGCCAATAACAGCGAAACAGATTTCGTCATCTAGCTACAAGAGGCCATGCAGAATCTTAAACCCAAAGCAACAGCATGGCACGGTAAACGTGACGTCTTTGTGCATCGTGATCTACAAAGCTGCAAGCACGTCTTCATCCGCGATGACTCCGTGAAACCGTCGCTATCGCCCCCTTATGATGGCCCATTTTAGGTGGTACGTCGAAGCAGCCAATACTTCAAGGTACTCGTCAAAGGCCGGATGAAAAACGTTTCGATCGACCGATTGAAACCAGCATACACAACTGATGAGCAACAGCAGCCATTGTCCCGCTGCTGCCTCCACTGATACAAGCCTGCCGGCATTCCTCTTCGCTACCGCTAGACCGACGCCTCATCTAGGAGGGGAGTAATGTGGCATCATCAGCATGTTATTAACATGTCAGCGGCGATCGCAACCGATACGGTAATCATCAAACCATGACCATCGAAACCGTCATCATCACTCAACCTGCACTCGATCGAAGACAAAAAAATCCTTTATTTTTTTTCCTTTTCTTTTACGCCAATTGTAATCATTTTTGATATTCTGCCTCGATCAGTACAAACGAATCGCACTCGATCAAAGCAGATTAAATTCAAAACCATACCCTTTTATTTCGCCTTCTGCACAGACTCGATAGTTTGATGTCAAATAGGGTACATCCCAAATCATTATATAAATAGCCTTGTATATAGTAATAAATAGTTAGTCTTAAATCAACTTGAACCCGAGTTAAATTTTTATTGGTAAATCCCGCCAAAGATATTTCGTTGGTAAAAGAAATGTCACGGGAAAATTAATTGTCCATGTCATAATATTAATAGATTTTCAATTTTGTTGCGTCTAGCGTTCCGACTAATTTTGGGGCTCGATTTGTATCCTTGGTTCACCAATTATAATTAAATTTTCAAAATATTTTCACTTTGTTGTAGTTGGAACCCAGAAGCCCTGTCAGCTTTATATCTGCTCCCAAGCTTAGTTCGATGGGATTTTTTTTTTGCAATCATAGGACATTACAATAAACTTTTCGATTTTCGAATTCCTTGTCTAAGTCCTTGGATCTAAAACAAATTTTAAATTTGTTTTTAGCGGTTTTCGTTTGTTTTGCACTAGATGCTGATATTTTATGCTATTTTTAGACATATTTCGACAAAAAAAAAATCGATTTTCAACGTTTCATGTACTCCACCTTTGGATTTTTTCTTATATTATGAAATCAATATTCAAATGCCGCACTCCCTTAATGATGTCCGATTGTGCTAAAAACTTGCATAGATTACTTTTTCGATGTAATAAGCATTTTATGTAAGAGTTTATGTGAAAATTGTAGATGACCATTTTCATTGATATCTACCTTGTAGAACCACTCTAGTTCTCCATACAAACTTTGGTTTTAATTTGTGAAGCCCGGTTCCATTTTTTTTTTAATTTCTTCACCAGGGGTTTCCTGGCACCGTAAACTTTCGCCATTTTTTTTTCGTTCTGCTCCCCGATCGTGTGGAATAGTGCTATTTTTGTACTCTAGGGAACTGAGTGAGCAGAAAAAGTCCTCATTGGGACGGCACTGGGGCAAGTTGGTAGGGTTCCTTTCTGTCGGCACGTACGGTATCTTTTACTGCTCAAGATACTCCAGTGTCTTCTTTGCGTAATGGGAAGACGCTTTGTCCGGCCAGAAGACGTAATTCTCATCCGCATGATGCTCCTTTAAGAACGGCAGAAGAATTTTCTCAAGACACTCCTCCTGGTACACATGTTGATTGATGGCCAGATCGCTCGGCTTGAAATCCCTCTGTCCGATATGGCGATGCACAGCATAACTTTTTTTTTTTCAAATTTATGCTAAAACTTATATTTTGTGGCCGTTGTCGCTGGAATAGTAGTTGTCATTTCCTGGAATGTGGGTCTTCGAGGGCAGAAAGTAACTGTCGTCGTCCGGCACGTCCCGCGGTAGTTCTTTGTCATCTACCTGCACTGGCGATTTCATGATCGCTATCTGCTCGTCCGGATACTCGAAGGACTGAGCCTTCTTCCGACAGATGATGTCCTCCATCTTGAGGGTTCGGTGAATCAATGGGAGCAGTGATATTTTCGGCCGGCGTCGCGCAAACTCGTTCCGTCGTTGTTGTCGAACAGCTTTTTCAACGCTTCCTTCTTCTTATTCGTCATTATCTTCGCTGCTACTAGCCTTTCGGTTCATGCTTAGGGATGTCAGGGTCCGGTAAACTGTACTCACGGGCATGGTTTCGTTTCGAAAGTGGTTGCGGTAAACTTTTTTCCACGATGACCATGCGTTTCGTAAAACCGTACAACACGCTCGCGGAGTGCTTACTATTTAGACGCCATCTTCGATTGAACTGACAGCAGCCGAGCGAAAAGGGGAGTCCAGAGAACAATGCTCTTGGAGAGAAAAAAAAATTACGCTCTTTACTTTAATTTCAGAAAGGTATAGACTTCATTCTCATTTTTTTATTGAACTCCCGTTTTCTCGTCAGTATAATGAGTTATTTTATTTTGTTTTCATCGTAGTATGCTATGCCCAATTTCAACTTTCATCAGATTGTAGGCAATATTCTTACGTTAAATCTCCCAAAGACACCCTGTGAACATATTCGATGGTTTGGCCTCTAGTGAATTAGGTTCATGTTTTTGGCGTTTCACTGTGCGATGTCTTTTCTGGCTGGAAACGGACTGAAATCAACAGTTGTTTAAAAAGTAACCAGACAGATATATTTTACCGTGTTCAATTATTCGATTTCCATTTACACTTGATTCTGTTTTCAATAAAAATCTTACACATAGAGCAGAAAACTTTTCGTACCAAGTATTTAACTTGAATTGTTATTCGTTGTCACGCCACGTTATATTACCGCTTGTTAATTCAAGTTTTGTCTTCACAAACATATATAAAATATTGTCCACCTTCTGCATTTATAATCAAATTGTGTCGTGATGAAAGAATGCATCTATTGTGAATCAGCTAACATGCTTCGTTTCCATAGCTTACTAGTTCCGAATTTCAACAACCGTAAAACTTTTTTTCAGCATGTTCGTTAAATCCAGTTCACTAGCTTGCTACATATTTCATCCTTCTAGTGCCGCATAAACGTCCAAAATTATAGAAGATTTCCATTGATCATTTCGTTGTACCGCTACCGAATAGGTAGGTATGGCTCACAAAAAAAAAGTTCAAAGCTGACAACCTCTTGCTCATACCACAGAGCCGCTCGCTTCCGGATCATCGCTAGTTATAGTCCCTCCGGTTCAGCAGTGAGCAGTCGAAAGTTCGTTGAAAAATTGGATTACCGTGAAAGTTTCTCCGTCGAATACGCGCGGCCATCCAGCGGCAACAGCAGCACCACGGTTACCTACTTTGGCACGTACTTGGGAGGAAAGTTTTTCTTGTAATCGACTGCATCGGTTAGTTTTGATACTGTTAGTGTTAGAACTAAGCTAGTTGGAAAAACGTTGTGAATGTATAGGTACCTACATTACTTTGAATAAAGTTCTACGAGTACTGCACTGAAAGATAGTACAACCGTGTTCGAAACTGCCGAAAAGCCATTCATTTCTTCCACGCAATATATTATAATTGATAGTTTCTAAACGACAAAATCGCCTATCGAATTTCTAATTCGAATTTTCTCTCTCGTTCCAGGTACTACATGCAGCATTAAAACACTATATCATCTAAAAATAATTCGTAGGTAGCTTTACAATCTAATGCGGAACCCGATTTCTACACTCCAGTTGACTATTTTGGATCGACTATAAATGCCTTGACTGCACCAGCACCCATCGCCTCGGCAACCAGACTTATTAGTAACGACTAACCAATACAACACGAATCGGATCATTGCGAATTTCACGGTTCGTTGTTTACACTATATTTCTTTCGCCTAGCCTCCAGGGTGAAAAGCGAAGGCGAACTTTTAACTACAGCCCCGCCCACCGGAATCAATCCAGGTCCCTTACTCCACATATCAAAACCTGGCATCATACGAAATAGGCTAACGAAAAAATATCCGATTCCAATTTCCCCGTAGACCACCCATCCCGGTTTGTCGTTTTCTTTTTTATTGATCGCCTTGTTAAACCTGGCTGGCATCAAATCTTAAGTTTATAGCCTCACGAATCGTAAAATAATAAATTCTTACATCATTGTGTGTCCAACCGCCGCGGTTTACTGTTGCTCCACCCGTAGGTCCCACAAGATGGAATGCCAGGGTGCACGCACGGCTGGACTCTTTCCCTGACCGGGTCCTGACTGGGTGTGGTGTGGAATGGGGGGAGGCGAGTGATATATCGTGGACTTTGGCCGGGAGATTTGTTACCGATCTTCTGGTCGGTTTGCGAAAGCAGCCGGAACAAATCGTCAATCGTTCTGTCACTTCATCCTGATTTATCGCCTGCCACGTGAGCACTGGTCGGTGTGTTTTTCATTTTTCCTGTGTCTTTTTGATTTTGTTCCTTTTGTGCGGAAAAATCACCCGATAACAAAAACGTGTGTTGGATGAATGCCACTGAATTAGGTGGTGTTTTATTTTCAACTTTATCTTTGTTTTTGTTTCATTGGTATGTTTGATTTAAGTACAGAATTGTGGATTGAAAATAAATATAGGGTTTTCAGTGACGTTCCCGTCACATTAGATTCGAGCTTCGACAATTAAAACACTTAAATTGATTGTGCAAATTACTGATTGACTCTGATATACGGGAACATGGGGAGACAAGGTTTTCAGTTAAACCAACGAATATCTCTAAACAAATTTTCAATCCCTCAAAACTCGTTGTAATGTAATGTGTAAAAGTATTGTGCGTATTCATGATTTTGTTTGCACAATTGTTAATTTGCTTTTTCACAAATTATAAAAGTTTTCCTGTGATTATTTTTTCTGGTCAAGTCTCCCCACTGCGGTATAACCATGCTGTAATAATTTATTTCCATATCGTCGAGGTCCTTAGTACCAGTTAAAAATATGAAAAGATTATATTTCATGAATTTTGATTTACTGCTTAGATTGCATATTCACACGTCACTAAATCAGACATATAACTGCTAACTTTGTTGACTAGTACTATAAAGATATAGACTGGTGTTTAAGGTGACATTTTTTGGTGACGTACCAAAGAATAGTAAATATCTGAAATTTTGTATCTTTCTTCAGCTTATTTCCACTTGGTCAAGTCTCCCCAACATTATTTCTTACGTTCAATGTCGTGCAAATTTTTTAAATAACTATTCCAATATTCCGATTAATGTAGAAGCCTTTCACTAATCCGTAAGGAATAAAATGGTATATGAGTTCCATAAAAAAATACATCCATACAAAGTTTGATAAAAAAGTACATTTAACTCACATTCGTTTTCGAACGCTCGGCCGAGACACAAGTGTTTTGTTCATTTGATCATTCCAGTCCGTGCAGTGTTTAGCGACAAAGAATAGTGCAAATTCACGTTCAAGGTTTTCTCGAGCATTGTTTTGTGACTAGTTCAAGGTTTCTGAACTTTATAACTTTACAGACGTACGAAATAAAGAAAAAAATATAATTCGTTGGAAATAGTTACTAGTTTGCTTGAGTATTTTTTTAATAATTGAAAGATATCTATCATGCTGCCACATTCAAAATGTTTATTTTTAGGTTTTTGTCTGCAAAATATAAAAAAATTAAAAAAAATGTTTTTTTTAATTTAAATTTTTAACATAAATGTTTGTTTTTTTAGAAAAATGACACTGCATTGTTTTCAGTGTATATCTTTTCCGTACAGAAGTATTCATTCCCTGTGACTCGTTTTCAGATAGTTTTGTTGTATAAAATACGATCAATTAATTATCGGAAAAAGTACATATAGAAACTTTTACGTCCTTTTGAAAAATTGCCCTTGAGTCAAAGGAATCTTATTGCCTATGGAAAATGTTTAGTCTTCATGCCCGTGAAGCGTGGAAAGTTTCATCGGAATCTGCGAGGGTCGGTCACAATTTTAAAGATTTTCGGACGGATCTTCATTTAATTCCTCACTGCTGCATATTACGTTTTAATGAGTTTTGAACGATTGGAAATTGGAAATTGAAGTCGAAACCAATCTTGGACACTGACATCTCCATTTACGAACCCGTTTTTTACTTATTATACTATGGTCACATTACAGAGTTAAAACATGTTATAATAATTAGCAACAACTAAAGTGATATCAAGAGAGCGTTAAAACACATATTAACTCGTTGTGTGCACGTATTATTAGATAATCGACTTGCTTACGACTTTTTTACGTAGTTAATTCGAAATAACAAACTCTTTTTTACAGTATGAAGTTGTATACGATTTAACACATTCTTGGCTAAATATTACTAATAAAAGCTGAGTAGTATTTACGGAATGGGAATTGACAAGAATACGATGGAAATAGATGTCTTAAGCTATTTTGAAATCCAAGATCGCAATCTTCCGGTTCAGAAACATTATCTATAATCTCAGCAAAAGTCAGAATGCGATTGATAAGTAGAAAATAATGCTGAACAAAAATTTATGATGAAAACCATTTTGAAATCAATGATGGTGACGTTCTGTTTAGATAAATTAACTATAATGATATAGTTATGGGTACTTTTGAAAATCTATGTCTAAAGCTATTTTAAAATCCAAGATGGTGAAGTGCGGTTGCGCTAAATTTATAGTTCAAACATTTTCAATATTTGCGGAAAGATGTGCAAATTTAATGTCAGCAACACGCGCTAACTTTGATTCCGGCCACTTTCTAATACCTTTCTCACTTTCTTAAGAAACAGTTCTATTTTTCTATAATTCTATTAGCTCAGTGTTTATTATCACAAAAAAATTGTAAAGTTGTAATGGTAACCGTCATCGGGGGTTACTTTACGCCACGGGTGCTACTTCACACCAAACTTGAGCTTCTAGTTCAAATTTAACGTTATATTTTGACAAAAGCATTGGCATTACTGTTTGCTATATTCCGGTCGTCAATAGAGCTGAAAGTTTTCTTATCAATTATTTAGTGTTTTACAATCGCGATTAATTTTATTTTTGTTTATTCTGTTTATCTTGTTAACCCATTCATGCCCATGTTGTTTGTGGATAACTACGTTTTTAAACAGCTATAACTTTTGATTGAGGTAAGATTTGCTCACATTAACAAGTAAGGCTTATAAACATGACTGTTACGTTTCATTTGAGTATTAACAATTATAAGGATCAGCTCTAGAACTGAAGTTAATGTAACTAGTCTGATTGTATTCCGATGGAGCAGTGCTGCCAGGGACAGTTTACCTTGACGACAGAAAATGAATTTTTCATATATCTTCGTTATGTTACAATATTATTAAAAACTGATAAAACTTATCAATTTTGACTGTTATTGGTAACGTTTTCCACGCAAGTGGACTATTGTAAATATTCTAGGAAAATTGTATTGAGCATTGGATGGTAAAAAATGAGCAGCTTCTAGCACTGCGAGGGAAGCACCTATCTTTAAGAAAAAAAGGCTTTTCGTGTTTCTTGACCCCACCGTTGTCAAGGAAAAATAGTTTTGAAACCCTGCATACACTAGAAAAAAGTGGGGGTTAATCGGTCGTACGAGTGCACTTCAAGCAATGTTATATCTGATTGTGTTGATTCATGAATGTGATAGTTGATAGTTTTGTTTGTGATTTTTGTTGTTCACTGCGCAGTCCGTTACGCTCAATTTTTTCGCCAAAAGCGACATCTTCCGGTGGATAGCTGAGTTATCACGTGTTGCGTGCAAGTTCGCTTCCATTGACGCATGTTACCTGTTAGAGTTATTTTCCTGCGCATATTGCATACCTGCTAGGCGTTATTTCTACATCAAAAGCGTGGCTTTTAACAACTGCTCTAAAGTGGTTAATGATTCTTATCGAATCACATGTCGTGGGTGCTGCGGAAATTCGTTCCATATGATATGCTTCAAGATGGATTGAGATGTTCGTGACGTCCTGGGAACCCACCCACGGAATCTATTCTAGATGTGCAATGGCTGTGCTGACTTATTCGCAAATGATAATTTCCGTAGAATGGCTTCGTGTTGTTGCGACAGAGTGCCCGACGACAGTTCCCTGAAATCTATAAAGAATGACATAGCTGATTTGAAAGATGTCGTCAAAGCTCTATCAGTTGAAGTTGACTCAAAACCGCTATCCCCAGATGTCGTCAAAGCTCTCTCAGTTGAAGTTGACTCAAAACCGCTATCCCCAACCGTAACGCCTTGGAAACGAATTGCTGAATATAATCCAGTTTCAAACACGCCTAAGCGCAAACGCGAAGATGATTCGCTCAAAACAAAAATCCCTAATATTCGTGGATCCAAAGCTGCGTTTGAAACAATAAAAACAATTTCACCACCTGAGGAGCTGTAATGGGTTTACTTGCCAGCATTTGATCCCATCACGACGGATGATGAAGTTTCTACCCTTGTGGAAGATTGTCTGGGGGAGAATCTGCGACCTAGAATAGTTCGTCTAAGGACAAGGATCTCTCATCTCTGAGCTTCATTATTTTTAAAGTTGGCGTTAGCAAATCATACAGGGATAAGGCTCTGTCCAAAGGCACTTGGCCGGAGAACATCTACTTCCGCGAATTTGTGACCAATTCAAAAATTCAACGACCAATCATCAGGATTGCTGCGGAGAAGAATCCATCTGGTGGTGGACAGTAGCGCCCATCTATCATGGATAAACTCGTCTGTCCAACTTCTTGTACCTTTGCGAGCGATCTTGGAATACCTGTCGAATCGGCGACTTCTTCTGTGTCAGGTAAAGCCAAGAAGGGTTTATGTCCTTCCGAAGCAATACAAAATGCTGTACGCCCTCAATGTAAATTTCACTTACAGTCTGCTGATGAACACAACTCTACCGCCGCTGTGAATCTTCAATGTCAAAATGAAAATTTTGATCGCATCGTAACTGTCCGCTCAGTTAACATAAGAAGCAGTATATGTCCTCTTGAAGCTTCGAATGGTACTGCTCGCCTTTTAAGCAATGATACTTTTCAGGCGTGTGTGACGTCACCCGATCATAAAAGCACTGTCGCTTCATCAAATCTCTTTGGTATTCAAGCATCCAGTGTTATCCCATCAACATGCGTCGTTCCATGGGGAGACTTGACCAAGCGCAAAATTCTATTTTTGCCTATGGTGTCTTCTATTCGATTCTTAAATTTTTTTCAAAAATTTTTTTAATACTTGTTTCGATCCCTTAAGATAATTTTTAAAGTTTGGAATGAAAAGCTCTTTCCTTACAGAAAATATTATCTGATTAATAAATTTGCATTAAATGATGTAATTGTTTATCAAACTTTGTATGGTCATATCTACTCGACTACTAATTACTATTAATGTACTAATATACCATCTTAATCTTTGTGAAGCTGTGAGATGATTTTACATAAATTGGAACATTGGAATAGTTATTACTAGAATTTAAATGACATTGAACGCAACAACTAATGTTGGGGAGACTTTATGGGAGATTTTATGGGGAGACTTGACCAAGTGGCAATTAGCTGAAGAAAGATACAAAATTCCTGATTTTTATTATGCTTTGGTATCTACTGTTAATGTTAATCACGCCATAAAAAAATCCCACCTCAAACATAAGTCTTTATATTTTAGTATTAGTACACAAAGTTAGCAATAGTACGACTGATTTCGTGATGTGTGAACATGCTATGCAAGCAGTACAGTTAATCCTTAAAAAGAAATGCATTAAAATAATCGAAATTTATCAAATTCAACCCTTTTATATTTTTTACTGTTACCCAAAGATCTCGACATTATGGAAAAAAGGAATTACAGTATGTTTTATGTCATTATTTTTTGTTATGATTTTTCAAAATTCTCTTGGTCAAGTCTCCCCACGCCTTGGTCAAGTCTCCCCGCAGTGGAGAGACTTGACCAAAAAAAAAAAACGATCTCAGAAAAACTTTTGTAACTTTTCGAAAATTAAATTAAAAATTCTGCAAAAAATCATGAAGACGCACAATAACTTTCAACATTATATCTCAATGACTTTTGAGGGATTGAAGGCCTTTTTAGTGATTTATGCAGTTTTAGCTGAAAACCTGGTCAAGTCTCCTCATGTTCCCCTATGGGTTATCAGACAATCATCTTTGGAATGATGTGGAGGAATTTCAGGAATCAGCTTTTGATGCAGACTTGAATGGAAAACTGGCGATTTTTTACCAGAACGTCCGAGGCCTACGCACAAAAATCGATTAAGTTTTCCTAGCAATCGCTTCTTCCCATTACGACATAATTGTTCTCACCGAGACCTGGTTAGATGATAGGATTCCGATTCATTCTCGTCAGCTTTTTGGCGATACATATGCTGTTTATAGAAACGATCGCAGTTTTGTGAACAGCCGGAAATCACGCGGAGGGGGCGTACTCATCGCCGTATCTACTGCATTGAATATCGATCCAACACTTGTTGGCGTTTCTCTTGAACGAACAACTCGTTAAATTGAAGCTACCTGATTGTTTTGTGAGCACCGGTGAAATTTATTTGCCACCAGATCGTAGGAGTACAAACAACCATGTCCGATCGAATGATGCTGTTTTTCTTGACTTGGAAGTAGCGATTGGGCATTATTGTTTGGAGACTACAATCAGTCGGGCCTCATTTGGGATACTCATGACAATGTCGTTCCTGTAGTCCACGTGCTTCGCTCTCACATTTCTACCGCTTGCGCTGCGTTATTGGATGGCTTTCAACTGTCTCACACAAATTAATAGCATTGAAAATTGTTACGGTCGTATCCTGGACTTTGTCTTATTGAATGAGACAGCACTAGCCGACTGTCAGATCCACGAACCTGCTGAATCTATTTCTGTGATTGATGCAAATCATCTGCTGATAAGCTAATTTCTTGGGACTTGTTTCAGCACTCCTTCATACAGATTGGCTTTCTCTTGAGGATACGGAAGATTTTGATTTTGCCGTTGAATATTTCACTGCTGTGATTAATGCCGTCATGGCTGATTATGCTCCTCTGCGTAGACCAGCTCGTAAACCTACCGTGGGGTGATGCACATCTACGACATCTAAAACGACTCAGATCTAAAGCACTACGATTGTATTTCCGTACACGCTGTCGTTTCGCCAAGTATCGTTTTGCGCTTGCGAGTAATAATTATCGATCCTATAACCTTTTATTGTAGAATTGCTACCTCATTCGAACATAAGCAAACCTGCGCAGTAATCCCGAGTTTTGGAAATTCGTGAATTCCAAGCGGAAGGAGAACGGATTGCCTACTGATTTGTTTTTTGAAGGAGCAGAGTGCTAGTCTGGCTTCGAAGAAGTACGACCTTTTTGCCACCCACTTTAATATTTGCCCTTCGAGAAGCTTCACTGTTACAGATCATCAGGCTAAAGCAGCAATCAGCAAGCTAAAATTTTCAGTCACTCCTGGTATTGACCTTCATGTGTTCACAAGAAATGCGCTGATGCATTAATTTTGCCGTTGACAACTCTATTCAACAATTCCTTTAGGCAGTGTTGTTATCCTTCCAGCTGGAAAAGGTCAGTTATGTTTCCTGTATACAAAAAAGGAAATCGACGAAATGTCGAAAATTATAGAGGAATTACATCGTTGTGTGCCTGCTCAAAAGTTCATAATGAACGATGTGCTCTCTGCATACAGCCAAAGCTACATTTTGACATTAAAAATGTCTTACTCCACTATCTGGGGCTTGGTGTCATTCTAAAATCTAAACTATCTCCCATGTAACGAAACTATGTAAGGTTTGCACGCTTA
Source organism: Topomyia yanbarensis (assembly GCF_030247195.1). NCBI lineage: Eukaryota > Metazoa > Arthropoda > Insecta > Diptera > Culicidae > Topomyia > Topomyia yanbarensis. The sequence goes on along the minus strand of NW_026683470.1, from coordinate 128,765 downwards.
TAACTCCGATATTACTGGATGGATTTTAATCATTCATACACCAATCGATTAAGAAACACCTAACTTAAATATTGGTAATAATTTAATATCTCCCCAATAAAAGTAGACATTTGGAAATTGGTAAAATTAAAAAATTCACGAAAAACGGGAAAATTACCATTCGTGAGGCAGATTTCTCAGACACAGCCATCATTGGAGGGCACCTTAGTCGCTCAATCAAACACGAAAAGTCATAAATAGAAGCGACGCATGTCCGTTTAAATCAGTTGTTGCTAATATCCCATACGAGCAACATCGTCTCCGAGCGATGCAATAAGCGCTATCGATTTTCGGCAACGTTGGCATTTGCACACACTCGCACCTAAGTGACTAAACCATATACGGTTAGTTTATAAATAGAGGTGACGCGTACACGTTTGAATCAGTTTTTGGTCTTATGTCGAACGGGTAAGATCATGGCTGCAGCGTCTGGACGCTACTCTAAGCGGTAGACGCTATGCATTTTCGGCAGCGGTGGCCGTGTGCGGATTTTTCGGGTACCAGCACGGTGTCACAGAATGATTTGCAAAGTGGGTGGGTGGGGTGGTTTGGATTTAATTCAATACGGCAGGATGCGACTTATGTGTGCTGCTTGATAATGTGTTGAAAAAAATATTTATTTTTATGCATGCGTGTGCGTTATAACTTGTTAATCCATGTTTACGGCGCTTTGTAGCTGCGTAGGGTAAAGAGCCTATTGGCTTTTATATGTTTCATATTTCGGTTATATGTGATATATATTTCGGTTATATGTTTTTTATCAGTAAGGTATTTGACAACGTGCTTCTGTAGTTATTGCGTTGTTCAGCAGCGTAGTATTTTATATAGAAGAGTACACTCAGGTTTTTTTACGCGGTTTTTCGCGGCATTTTTTACGCGGATTTTGAAATTTACGCGGTTTTCATTCACGCGTTTTTTGAAATTTACGCGGTTTTCATTTACGCGGCCTGTATCCCCCGCGTAAAAATAACCTGTAATTGCATCGGAAACAATCACATTCCCAGCAGAACTTTTTGTTTTCTAATTTCGAACACTTTTGTTTCGTACTGTACAAAACGAAAAATTTTAAAGCAAAACTTACCGTCCAAGCAGCAGTTTAAGCGGGTATTCTTTTTAGATTAAAATTCAAACCATGTCTTAAGCGTTACTGAACTTAAAATTGTTTTCCCAGTTTATGCAGTCAGAGTATCTGCCCTGCCCTATGAATTTAAAACACAGTTGTAATCGCGTTTCAAAGTATACAACAAATAGAACGGTTAGGTACACCAATTTAAATTTTAAAATAAATCAGTTTTAAATTATGAAACAAACCGCTGTACTGAAGATATAATTATACCAGTCCTATTACCACATAAAACACCTATATAACATAAAACGCTACAGAATTGGTTTAATAATACAATGTTTACACTACAGAGTTATAACACGTTTTAATAATTAGCAACAAGAAATATGTCACCAAGATAGCATAAAAACCCGTTTTAACCGGTAGTGCGAACGTTGTATAACAATGTAATTTATCAAATAATTTCATTTGTTCAACCACTAATCGATCAAGAAATACTTAACCTTAAGATTGTTTACTTAAGTCCATTAGTACATTATTAAAAATTGAAAAATGAAATTTCATATTTCATGGAGAATCTGTATATTTCCGTTGGCGGGCGTGGGCTTCCTCATCACAGTTCTCAATACTGAACTTTTCTTTTGAATATATTTTCTGGACAGACCAGCCTATTTTAACTAGATGAATCAGCCAAATCATCCCAATCACCTAGTGAGATACTTGATTAATTGTAATAATCGATTACCGTTAAATAATCTTCAATAAATTATGTTTTAATGGTGAGGGTATATAGCAAATTGCAACATATGAAAATAGGCGAGTGAGCAAGAACGTGAGTCGATATGTGTGATAGATAAAATTCATTTGCACGCTCTTGAAAAAAGCTACATTTTTAATGTCATTGTGGTCGTGTCCTGTACACAACCCTTTAATTTTTTTTCTGATAAACATGGTTTCATCCTAAAAAGATCAACCTCCACGAATCGCGCTCAATTCGTTTCATTTTGCTTGCGTAACATGGACGCTGGTGCTCAGATCGACACTGTATATACCGACTTGAAATCAGCATTTGACAGAGTTGATCACGCAATACTTCTGGAACGTTTGAAATTAATAGGAGTGTCTTATGATCTGATTCGTTGGCTCCAATCGTATCTGAGAGATCTAACGCTTGTAGTCAAAATTGGACGTATGTTCTCTGCCTCATTTTCGAACAACTCGAGTGTTCCTCAAGGAAGTAATTTGGGCCCGCTCTTATTCATACTCTTTATCAATGATCTAGCTACAGCATTGCCACCGGGATGTCAGTCATTCTATGACTTTAAATTATACATGATCGTCAAGTGCATCAGGGATTGCTTAGCTTCATAACAGGTCTTGAGCACTTTCAGTGAGTGGTGCTACTTAAACTCGCTTACAATTAGTATTCACAAGTGCAGTGTAATATCGTATCATCGCAAGCACAAGCCAATTTCATACGACTACTGTATTGGAGATTAGAATCTTGAGCGTGTTATACAAGTGTGTGCCTGGCTTGACGTGGTGCCAGGCATGTAATGGATTTCTACGATTGGATATCGAAAAATCTTCGCTTATCGACAATGCCAGTTGTATTCTGGACAGCTACAGCAGCGTAACTCTTCGGCAAATTAATAATGTAATCATCGAGAATGGACGTAAATTTGACATCTGCTTTGTAAGTGCCCGGGACTACGCTCCGTACTGCCGCACTGCTCCGACTCCTTTAGTCCAGCATGTGCGTCATCATCCCCCACTACATCTTGTACTCGCTGGTAACCTAGGAGTGGATTTTGAAGACGTCCCAAACTCTATCGTCTACGATTTTAAAAACGCTGACTACGACAGCATCGTTAACACGCTGTTGGATATAAAGTGGGACGAAAATCTTAACAATGGCGACGTGAACGGAGCAGCGACCGTCATGTGCCAAAACGAACAATTACCACCAATAAACACCCTCTCTGGCAATCTACCGTCCTTAGACGATTGAAAACTGCCAAACGAGCTGCACTTAAAAATTCTCAGAACATAAGACACTGGCATTACGAAACCTCTACTTTCAACTCAACCACGAATACAAACAGCCAAGCAGACGCGCCTTATTTAGATATCAGCGAAATGTTGAGCGTCAACTGAAATATAAGCCACAGTCGGTCTGGAAGTATGTGAATGAGCAGCGAAAAGAGTCCGGCTTACCATCTAGTATGTCCTTTAATGGAGTTTTAGGTTTCAACACTAAGGAAATTTGCTAACTGTTCTCCGACAAATTTTCAAGAGTTTTTTTTTCGACGAGAGCCTTCCACTACAACAAGTCGCTGCCGCCGCCAATTTAACTCCTTCTGTAGGACGAATCATCAACCGAATTTGTGTCGATAATTCTGCCATTCTTGTAACAAATTCCCAACTGAAAGCATCTAGTTCCCCGGGCCCAGATGGCATTCCCTCGATTTTTGTCAAAAAGTGCATCAGCGGGTTTTTTGAACCCTTTCGGCGAATCTTTGTGCTATCACTCACTACTGGAACATTTTCTTCCTGCTGGAAAGCAGCGTACATGTTTCCAGTTCATAAAAAAGAAAACAAATCGAACATTGACAATTACCGGGGAATATCGTGTTTAAGTGCCGTATCATTAACTATTTGTGCTGGTTGTTTTAGACCCTATTTTCTTTCACTGCAAACACTACATTTCAGACGACTAGCACGGTTTTATGCCTAAACGATCGACAATGACCAACTTGCTCTCGTTCACATCCCAAGCAACACTTGCAACATGTAATGAACGCGGTTTGTTGCATAACCATTAACTTTTGCTGGTGCGCTTTTTTGGTTGCTAAATCAGTTGAATAATGGTTGATGTACATTTCTTTTCAACTAATTATGTTGCAGAAACTTGCTAGGCAACAAACGGTGCTGCTCGGGATCATATGTACTCGAAGGATTTCCTGACGAATTGCAAAACGGTGCTATTTACATGGATCTATCTGCGGTCTTCGACAAAATCAACCATGATATCGCAATAGCGAAGCTGGACAAACTCGGTATTTATGGACAACTTCTGCGCTGGTTTCGCTCTTACCTCGTTAGAAGGCAATTCCAAATCAGCACTGTCTATCTGCATCATTCTTCGCTACATGCGGCATCCCACAAGGAAGTCATCTCAGTCCACTAATATTCCTCCTCTACTTTAATGAAGTCAATATCAAATTACAAAGACCACGCCTTTCATTCGCTGACGACATGAAATTTTTTTGACAAATACGGGATAAAACCGACGCCGAGTCTCTTCAGAGTGAACTGGAAAGCTTTAGGACGTGGTGTGAACTAAACAGAATGGTTTTAAATCCGAGTAAATGTTCAATCGTTACGTTCACGTGGAATCCGATCCAGTTTAACTACCTTTTCTTCAACTCGAGCATTCCCAGACACTCTGACGTCAAGGATCTCGGATTCATCATGGGTTCGGCACTAACGTTCAAACCACATACATCGTGGATAAGGAATCAAGACAGCTTAGGTTCATCTTCCGAATAGTGAAAAACTTCAGAGACGCATACTGTTTAAAATCACTCTATTGCGCTCTGCTTCGCTCGACACTAGAATATTGTTCTGCTGTTTGGAATCCGTACTACCAGAACGGCGTTGACAGAAATGAGGCCGTCCAACGTCATTTCATACGCTTTGCACTCCGACCTCTCCCGTGGCAAATAGATTTCAGCTGCCGAGCTACGAAAACCGCTGTCAGTTAATACATACTTTAGGCATCCGGAAGGACTACTCTCGAGCCCTGTTTGTCTCGGACCTACTGTCTGCCAGGGTTGATTGCCCTACAATCCCGTCTGGATCTTCAAATCCGTGTTCGAGCTCTCCGCAATAACTCTCTTCTGCGAGTTCCGTTCAGGAGAACCAACTAGGGTTGCCAGAGCGCTGTTACCAGCGAATTTTCAACAGTGTGGCGATGGTATTTGATTTCACCCGGACGAGGAATTCGATAAAATCGAAAATATTAAATTTTTTAAAATGTAATTAGTTTAAGTAACCACCCTTGGGGCCAAGGGATCAGTTGGTGAAAGTAATAAACATAAACATAACCAATCAGTCTGGTTCAATTTTTGACGTTTAGCTCCACCAGGCTTTTATTATAAATCATAGCAACCCTGTTTGAATAGCTGCATCTGCTATACGCGAGCGGTGGGTGGCAAGTCTAGTTCCCACTTGTATAACGATGAAGATATTCAAACAGGGTTGCATTGATTAATAATAAAATCCACTTCTTTTGAAGTCATTCTACTTCTTTAGTCAATAACTTTTTTTTAGCGAATTTTCACAAACTTGCAATGTTCCACGAATGTGTTCAGCAGAAGAATACCGTTTGGAAATATATAGTGTTTTCATGAATTGATTGATGAGGTGATTTAAAAAAAAATTATTTTCAATTTATACCGATTTTCAATACAAATTTCCATATAAACTTTGAAATTTTTGGAGGGTCCGTAGACACAACCGATCGGTACAAAAATTTGCACAATTACTAAGGGCCATAAAAGGAATCAGTAGAGCCTGGTGGAGCTAAAAGTCAAAAATTGAACCAGTCTAATAAACATAAAACATAGTATTTTTCGCTGGTTCAATGCAAATATGAAAATTCGATATTGGTTTAAGTTTACGAGAATGCTTTTAAATAATCGTAGTAGGCTATGAAACAGAAACACAAAATATACGCAAAAACATCGTATCTTAAATTCTCTTGGAAAAGTGTGATATACTTATCAAATTATTAGATAAGAGGATATAGATTACCTTAAATTAACCTGGCAATGTAATGCAATTATTTGTGTTCGTGCTTTTTGCCCGTATTTTTTATTGTTTGTTAATTGGTGACTATATGTCCATTTTATTTAAAAATGGGCCTACTTTACGACAAGCTTTACTCAAGTCTATATTACATAATCTGTATATTTGATCTAAAATTTACTCATATTTTGGAATTTGATTCTAATTCAAAGCAGATTTTTATTAGCGTCCTAATTAGAAAGTTTTGGAAAAAAAACTGTAATCGATAATTTTCAAGTTGAGTAGTGTAGTGGCGATGGTGCAAAAATATAAAAACGCTATCGTTTATAGAAGTATTTAAACTATGTGTATTGAAGCAATTCGTTGCGGAATGACAGAAGGGGCAGCGGGAAATAGTTCTGCGGTGTAGGGGATTGACCTTATGATTAAAATCTTACTAAACAAAAACAGCTCCTCAGTATATTGGAAATGGACATCTCATCAAAGATGGCTGAACTGACCTGACTATTAAATATAACCGTCCAATTCGCATTTTTGTAGGAAATACGTTTGCACTTCGCAACACAATTAAAACTACTTAATTAGAAAAATACTAAAACAAGGTTGTCTAAGGCTCAATGGAAAAGTAAACTGTAAACTGTGTAACTGTTTTAAACAATGTTTTTTCTTAGCTTGCTGTTCTTCATTGTAGGACTTATTGACTCTCCAAAACAAGCTTACTAGATGCGTGTTACCACATAGTTACAAATGAGAAAAAAGCTCGAAAACTTGCTCAGCAGTTTTATTATCTTCATTATTTAAATCTTTACGTTGTGAGTCCTGTTGAAAAGGAAATCTTACAAAAATATGTAAATTTAAATTAAGATTTCTCTCTAAACGAGATTGTTGAACCAAACTATGATGAGATAAAATCCGTCACAATCCGTGATTTTAATTTTCCATTATGAATATAATTGAAAATTATCGAAACGAACCTGCATTACAGGTAAATTATCAGAATTGCAAAACTGATATGCTACTCGTCAAAGCAGGCATTCCACAATCCTCGCCCCAATCCTATACACATAATATTTTTATATCTGATCTTCCAAATCTACCGTTGCGTTGTCTGCAAAAATCGTTTTTATGTGCTGATACTAGCATCTCGCTACGGGTAAAAGCCTTTGAGCCATATGCAGTTGTTTGCAACTAAACTCGAATATTTCAAATGATTACCTGAACAAATGGTAAAGTTCTATTAATGCGGCGAAAACTCAATGGATAGTTTTTTTTCGCATGAGCCATGTGCTTCTTCTTTAATATCAAACAATGATTATAGTGTTAAATTAAGGGTTGGATTTGATTTACGATAAAGATCTTACTTTTATGGATCACATGAAATCGAATTTTGATAGCAGAATGGAAGGGTATTATTTTTTCGCTTTTTCACGACCGGGAAGAGATAATTTTCCTGTTCATGTGCCATATGAGCGAAACCTTTGGGATTGAGAAATTATGCTATAAAATTATGAACCAGTTACATCGTCTTACCTCTGAGGGAATCAAATAATTGACTTTAAAAGTCTTCTTTAAATCTTACAATTTTTTGTTCTTAATATAAATATAATGTCTCTAAATCATTCATTAACCATTAATTCACTGCATAATTCCGGTGCGACTGCCAGCTGGCAACATATAACGAAAAAAATTGCCTTCGGCAACGTAAATAACGTAAGCGTTAAGTGTATGTGAAAGCGGGATTAAACACACGTGTGAGTATTTATCATTTTAAAGCCCTTTAACTGCATGCTTCTGGTTCCGAGGGGATAATGCATACAACAACGAAATGCCCGTAAAACAGCGTATGCATATTTTTTCATGCAATAACATTAATACCTATTTGATCGATGTTGCTTTCGGTGCGGGTGAAAGTTTCGAAAAATAAAACAACTCAAATTGTTCATTACGTAGATAATTGTTGCGCGGAGTATGCCCCGATGTTCCAACGCGAAAATAACTAGGACACTAGGGCAACCCAATCTAGTGCAGAATTCATTAGAATTTTTCCAATTAGCAATGCCAACTATCACCGAAAACCAACATAAACTGTGGCCTTCCTATCCAATGTGCCTGCTGAACTACTGGAAGGAACATAAACTAGGATCATTTATTCGACTACGATCAAAATCATCCGACCATAAAAGTGTGGGTTAGAAAACCCTCTATATAACCTCCAGCAGGGTGTCGCTAATGACATTTCTTGTCACACCTCTCTGTTTCATTTCCTTTTTATATCATGCTTCGGAGGACATTTTCCGGTTTCCTTCCAGGTTTTATGGACCTGACCGACAGCTGGCCCACCTACACCGCCGAAGCGGAGGTGCGCTAGAAGTGAAATGAGCTGATGACGAACGAAATGCGACATAGAAACAACAATAAAAGGACACAGCAAATAAAAATACATAATTTGACACAGGCCGAGAAGGAGGTAGGGTAGAGTAGCTGGTTGTTGTCCGATTTTAGTAGCATCAATTACACAGGGTTCATTCTACTTTTGAACAATGGTGAAATAAAATAAACAATTGACTTGTGTTGATGGATGGAAGTTGATGGAAAGACACTGCCGAGAGTTGGTTCGAGTACCTGGCGGACAATAGTAAAGTAATGGGTAAATGGGGTCACCACGAATGACCATGGCCGCTGCTGTGGGCATTGTTTTCATTCGGATCTCATAATCGTCCGCGGCTGGTGACGTGGTGATGATGGTCGGTTGTACAACTTTACTGCGTGCTGCTGGTTGGTAGAGTTGGTCGCTCTTTATCGGAATAATCAGTGAGCTACAACAAAAGATGCTGGTGGTGTGTCCTTTTCGGGCTCTTTTGTGTTCTTCCGTTGGTCGAGTAAAAGCAATTTGGCTCTGCACGAGACGGCCGTAATACATGAATGGACCTGTCACGATAAAGAGTTATTGTGGTTTTTCTCGTTGGTTAGAAGAAGTCGACACCCGCAACTTTTTGCCTTGGGAAACGGTTCTGTGACAACTGTTCCGGCGTAGATAAGGGTTATTAAAAGTTAATATTTTTCCCTTGAAAGTGCGACAAAGATTTGTTAGTGAAGGTTTGCAGTTTGCTAGTGATATGTTTCTGCAAAAGATGAGGGCATAAAACAAATACGCCATATTGTACGCAGGTCGCAGACAGTATCGGACACTGATAAAGGCGGGACATTTTTTTCTTTCTTCGTAATAAGCCAGAGCTGTTTTACTTATCTCCCACAGTGCCTACCGCATGGATATTTATTATAATTTTGTTTATTTGTGTCTTACGGGGCAACACCACGGCAGGGGCGGATCCAGAAAAAAATTTCGGAGGGGGTCCGAAATTTCGCTTTTGAAATGTTCATTGTACAATAAGTAATATGTAATAAACTCATTTAATTTTTGGTGGTCAAATATTGTTTGGAATGATTTTGAGTTTAGAACGAACTAAAATAAAAATTATTTTAAAATTTCTCAACAAGTTAAAAAATTTCGGGAGGGGTCCGGACCCCCAGGATCCTCCCCCTGGATCCGCCACTGCACCACGGTAGCATTTCAGAACAAAAAAACTGTTTAATCCACCTAGTGGTGCAATTGTGCCATCCTCATTTGTCTGAGAAACAGAGGTGACATTTTTTTTCCACATGCACACACAAACACACAGACATTTACCGATCTCGACGAACTGAGTCGAATGGCATATGACATTAGGCCCTACGGACCGGGATTAGGTTGACGATTTTTAGAGCGATTGCATAACCTTTCTATATGAGAAAGGCAAAAATTGGGCTTTACGATTAGTTTAATAAATCCCATTTAACGGGATCTCAATTCATCTCTTTATTACATCAAGATGTTTTTGAAACATTCCTATTGTTTCGTGCTTTTCAAAAATGTAACCCCTTAGTCGGGTTGACCCGAGTAAAATATTTAGAAATGTTAAATAAGTACAGGCCAGATTCGATTATCCGCAGGGTGCAGAAAACTTTCGCTTCGGAATCATCCGGATAATCGAATCAAACAAAATGTTTTTTTCATCATGAAATATATTTGTTATACACCCAGGTTTTTTACGCCGTTTTTTGCGCGGTTTTTTACGAGGTTTTTATGCGGATTTTCCAATTAACGCGTTTTTACGCGGATTTTCCAATTACGGGGTTTTTGCAAAAATATTAAGTCCTTTTGAATGCAAAAGACTTAGACTTTTTCCTGAAATTTTTTTTAAGTCCTTTCAAATGCAAAGAACTTTGAAGAATTTTGGCAGTTTTTATTTTGCACGGATTTCGCAATTAACAAGGTTTTTGCAAAAAATATCCTAAGTCCTATTGAATGCAAATGACTTAGAAGTTTTTCGGAAAGATAGAAGAGACGGGTCTCGAAGATTCTCTATGGCCCACACTCCAACAATATGGATATTTTCGGGATGGTCTTGAAGAGTAGGTTTCAGAAATTGATTTTTGACGCCATTTTGAAATCAAAGATGGCGACTTTCGGTTTAGTGAAATTCGCTATAATCCAATCAATATGGGTATTTTCGGAATGGCCTTGACGAGTAGATGCCAGAAATTGATCTTTGATGCCTTTTTGAAATCAAAGATGGCGACTTCCGGTTTAGCGAAATTAGCTATAACCCAATCAATATGGGTATTTTCGGAATGGTCTTGAAGAGTAGGTGCCAGAAATTGATTTTTGACGCCCTTTTGAAATCAAAAATGGCGACTTCCGGTTTAGCGAAATTCGCTATAACCCAATTAATATGGGTATTTTCGGAATGGTATTGACAAGTAGGTGCTAGAAATTTATGTTTGATGCCATTTTGAAATCCGGTTTAGCGGTAATTCCCTACAACCCGTGCAATATGGGTATTGTCGGAATGGTCTTGAATAGTAGGTACCAGAAATTTATGTTTGGTGCCATTTCGAAATTCAAGGTGGCGACTTCCGGTTTAGCGACATTCGCTATAACCCAATCAATATGGGTATTTTCGGAATGGTCTTGACGAGTAGGAGACAAAGATCGATGTTTGACGCCATTTTGAATTCCAAGATGGCGACTTCCGGGTTGGCCACATTCACTATAACCCAGTCAATATGAGTGTTTTTGGAATGATCTTAACGAGTAGGTTCCAAAAATTGATTTTTGACGCCATTTTTAAATCCAAGATGGCGATTTCCGATTTCGCGAAATTCGCTATAACCCAATCAATTTTGGTATTTTTGGAAGTTGAAGTTATAGTACAAATAGTTTTAATTAAACAGTTGAATTTACTTAAATTTAAGCAATATATTTAATTTGAATAAATTCAAACCTCCAACTCACACCACATACGTCTCTTTCTTCTCTCTCTTCCATTCTCACCGCACTTTCCTGGACGAACACATAAAAATATTTTGCATTTCGCTGGTTTTATGATTAGATCTAATATTTGAGGGTGATTTAGATGATTGCCTAAATTTTTCATGCGGGAGTTTCGGTAAACCGGAAGTCGCCATCTAGAATTTTAAAATGACGCCAACCGTTTGTCTGCTACTCGTCAAAACCATTCTGAAAATACTCATGTTGATTGAGTTGTAGAGATTCTCGCTAAGCCGGAAGTTGCCATTTGGGATTTGAAAATGGCGCCAAAAATCAATTTTCATGGAAAATCTTGCGGGGAAGGTGCAGATTTATTTATTTCTGGCACCTACTCGTCAAGACCATTCCGAAAATATTCATATTGATTGGGTTACAGCGAATTTCCGTAAACCGGAAGTCGCCATCTTTGATTTCAAAATGGCGTCAAAAATCAATTTCTGGCACCTACTCTTCAAGACCATTTCGAAAATATTCATATTGATTGATTTATAGCGAATTTTGCTAAACCGGAAGTCGCCATCTTTGATTTCAAAATGGCGTCAAAATCTTATTTCTAGCACCTACTCGTCAAGACCATTCCGAAAATATCCATATTGATTGGGTTATAGCGAATTTCCATAAACCGGAAGTCGCCATCTTTGATTTCAAAATGGCGTCAAGAATTAATTTCTGGCACCTACTCTTCAAGACCATTCCGAAAATACCCATATTGATTGGGTTACAGCGAATTTTGCTAAACCGGAAGTCGCCATCTTTGATTTCAAAATGGCGTCAAAAATCAATTTCTGGCACCTACTCTTCAAGACCATTTCGAAAATATTCATATTGATTGATTTATAGCGAATTTTGCTAAACCGGAAGACGCCATCTTTGATTTCAAAATTACGTCAAAATCTTATTTCTAGCACCTACTCTTCAATACCATTCCGAAAATACCCATAGGGGCCGTTCATAAACCACGTAGACTCATAGGGGGGACGGGGGGGGGGGGGGTCTAGCAAAAGTCTACGTTTGTCTACGAGGGGGGAGGGGGGCTCTTTGAAAAAGTCTACGTAGACTCTTATTTTTTTGTTATTCTCGTATTACTAATTATAAATGGGATTTAAAGAGAGTTGTATTTAAAGTATCGGTCTATTCAGCTAGGTGTATTTATGCAGGCACTTCAAAGCTAGTACAATATTGAGGTAACTACTCGTTAAGCAACCACTCAACCCAGAACCCACGATTTTGTTTGGGCAACCTCACACGTTGTTGTTTCTTGCGTATATTTTGATATAGTTTTGATCTAGGAATAATACAAAATGACAGTTCTAAAGATGTTTGACCAAAATTCCTCTCGACGGAAGATTTTGACTGTGAAATCATCTGAGATAGCACTAGTTAGCAGACATGCATGGACCATTAAATGCATGAACCATAAAAGTTAAAAAATGGTCAAAGTTAAGCAATAAAACCACCATTGTAACAACAAAACACCCGATTTTTATTAATAGGTGGATTAATTTTTTTATTTGTTGATTTCGGTGGTTAAAGCAGTAGTGTAGTTAAACTTCTACAACAAAGTGTTGACTCGAGTTAATCAGTTTCTCTTGTAATCATTTACACTGATTTCAAAATCTTTAAACACCCGTTAAATTTTATGTCTTGACCCTACGCAACTCCGTGCAAACCGGTTCTACTATATTTATCTTCGCAAATATTCGGAGTTAAGCTTTGATACTTTGCGATAATACTCTCAGGTGATAGGGCTATTAATTACATAAAAAAAATATATATTTTTGGGAAGATTTAAATATTTGTTCACGAAAAGTGAAGTTTGTGAGCATGGTTGGTGTATTATTTTAGTCTAGATAATAGCACACATCGACAGTATTATTTTGTAATTGTTTCCTTTAATTTAACAATTTTGAATGCACCAGTAAGGCTCAAAAAGTGTTTAGCAATTCTGCATTGTTGCTGTAGGTTACACTTCGGCCAAAACTTGAACTAGTTATAGCAATAAATCATTTTACATATACTTGAGTGACTAACCTTGAAAAGAAGTATTCCGCTACACAAACGTTGACAAGCACCTTGATTTGTTATTAATTGATTTGATCAGTCATAGACAAAAAAGTTAATAAATAAATAAATCGGAACGCTAATTTTTAATTGAACATTATAATGTGCTTCTTGCTAATTCTACATTTCCCGCGAATAAAAAAATAAAAGTCTATGTAGACTTTTGGCGGGGGGGTTTTGGGGTTGGTAAAAGTCTACTAAGGTCTACCAGGGGGGAGGGGGGGTTAAAAATTCTCAAATTTCGGTTTTTCTACGCGGATTTTCCAATTGACGCGGTTTTTTACGCGGTACGTATCCCCCGCGTAAAAAAACCTGGGTGTATGTTGAAAAACAGTATGTAAGGTACGTGCATCAATGTTTGACTTATGGTACATGCATTAATGTTTGACTTATGGACGAATATCGATCACTTTATATTCTAAAAAGTGAAAGTAAGACATGTAATAAGTTATTTGGCAAACTTATTTCATTTTAAAGTATTGTGATCGATTAATTTGGATTAATACACTTATGTTTGGTCTAATAATCAAGACGCATAAAACTAAATTCTCTGTGTGAAACTTCAGTCAACTTAATATTGGTTTTGGTAAATTCAGACAGAAATAACCACTGAGTTTGAGATTACGCACCACTAGTTTGTATACAACAACAAACATTTGGGAATCGTCTAAGAGAAGCAACACGCTAGATTCCAATGAGAAGCCCAAAAATTTGTTTCAAAACCATCCAACACAAGTCAAGTAATGGACGCCTGCTGAACGCTCTGCTGAGCGTCGCCCAACGTTGGTCCAATAAAGAACCAGCATTGGACGATTTTGAAGTATGAATTTCTAAGGGGGATGAATTTTACACACGTTACAAGTATCAAAAATGCGCAACTTTTTATGCGCACGACACCAAAAAGCGTGCGTGATTCAATCAGCAGCAGTATTAGCGCATTTTCCCAAAAGTCCACGTGGCCTTTCCTAATCGAAAGGAATGGTCGCGCTTCATGAAATACCGCGCTTAGCCATTCTGTCATAATGTTGCAAACGTTGCATATCGAAGTGCTGAATAAGTAAACAAGTTGTTCCAAAAGTCAGCCCTGCGTTATGCAACGTTTTGTGCAGGTTGAGTATACCAGATGAAAGTGGTGCTATATTAATCACGCTTAGTAAAATTCAAAAATTCTTTTTAGATTACAGAATTGATAAGATTGGTTTAATGAGCTGTACTTATCAATTAAATTCTGTTTTAAAAATTGTCCTTGCGTTTATACCAATATGGGAGGCTTATTACTATTGTAAATAGCAAAAACAAGTACTAGTCACCCAAAAAACTTGTTGGCCACCTTACAGCGGCGTTTAGTAAACAGTTGGTTCGGCGTGTACGTTTCGGAGAATGTCTCAATATCATTATCGTCATCATGCGCTTTAGAGATATTGTTTAGTCAGCCAATCAGAAACTAGCTGAATCGTGGTTCTTAGATATTTTAGCTCTAAATATGCTTGTTCGAACGCGTTAAGTGATTTAGTTTGTTATACATCTTCGCACAGTATACTTTTTTCTTTTGTTTGCTTGGTGGAAACATCATCCAGGATCTTCATTTGGGCATTTTTCGGTGTTCTACGGAGTCGCTTAAAGGCTGTTCAGTGCATATACTGACATCTAAAGTACTGTCTACAGTGAAAATCCTATTTAATTAGTCCCCGTGTTTGTCTGCTGCTGATTTTTTTTACAACAGATTTTGTCAGCTTTTTGACCCGATTTTGTCAGGCACATTTAAGAAAAAGTCTTCTGATTTAATTCCGCTATGTTACACGATGGGATTAAAGCGAAAGTCTTTGCGTAAGTGTGTTAAGAATTCAAAATGTCGATGTTTTTAAAGTGTTTAAAAAGTTTCGATTGTTTTTCAAACTGATGCGATAATAGACTGATTCCGAAAAGTATTCTAGGGGTTTACTTCATACCTTCGATAGTCTCAAACAATCTGAAACCAATATGTTCAGATTTCGTCAGTCTTAAATGCATAATGGGGCTGACAAAATAGGTCATTGTATTCATTCTAAAAATTACAGAGAAAATCACAGACATCTACAGGAAAATGCAGTTTGTAGCCAATAGATTAGGTGCATCAAATTTTATGGTGAATGGTTTTGAATAAAAATATTGGTTGATTAAATGAAATCTCTTTATTTTCCCAAATTATTGTAATTTTCAAGAGTTTAAAATTTTGTGCTTCCAGAAAATGTAGCTGATATCAATTTCTATCGATTTCTGTATTTAAAAATTGGGATAGAATTTTAGATAGAAATTTCTGTATTTCCACGTATTTTTGTGAATGTTTTATGAGAACATAAAACTCTGGTTTTCCAAAAACTGTAGCTAGTATCAATTGTAATTGATTGGTGTACGGAAATATGTAAGTCATCGCATCGAATTCACAATTATATGCTAATTAAGTAAAATTTCTGCACTTCTATGAAGTTTTCATAATTTTTAATAACTGAAACAATTTCTTCGGACTACGGATAATCGATTCATTTTCTACGGATAATCGAGTCTACGGATAATCGTGACTACGGACAATCGAATATGGCCTGTATATCTATATGACCGTCGTGGACTTGAGACTTGAGGTTGTAAAATTAGATACTCGAAGGATTTACTGAAGGTTGAAATGTGTGTAGACGAATTTAAAGTTATTATTATTTAGCTCCACCATGTACTGTTGGTTGCATTGCTTCTAATGTGATGCATGAATATTTTCTGCGACTCCGATTTTTACGCATGAAGTTTCTTTGCGCTTTTTATTTTCTAATATAATTATATCGAGTTTTACGAAGCATGATTTATTATTGCGAAATCTATTTTCTGTCGCTTACTTCAGCATTCTTCTACGTAATATTTCGTACTTCAATACTTTTGCCATATGTTCTACCAGAGAACTACATACATTCCGCTCGTTTAAACCACCAGATGTACAAGTACGGATCGAACAAATTGAATCGGCTGAGAAGTAAAGTCAAGTGCCGTCTCAGCTACACGCAAACGATTCAAAATTTGCTGAGAACCTGTTTACCCACAAACACTTGACAGAGTGAAAATCAAACTCCTTGGGAGAAAGGAAAAAGGCATGATTCTCCGTCCTGGGGCAAAGGGAGCACCCGACATCAAACCGAAATGAGCAAATCAGAGGAATCAGTTCGTCTGCCAACAGCGTTGCCGGGCAGGGAGGAGGACGAAATGAAACAGTTTCGCCTAAGGGCCATGGATCCGTGTCAGAGTTTGGAATCAGAATGTTGCGCCGAGCTGGCTCGATATGCCCGTCAGATCTATGTACATGTATAGGCGGAAACGCGTTCCTTACAATCAACGGGCATGTCGGGACGGAGCTTTCGAAGCGCCAGCTGATTGGTGTATGTACACGATCGATGTCTTGGCGGTTGCTTGCGCAAATATGCGGGTCTCGTGTTTGGCGGTGTTTGTTTTGAGTGGTGCTCTCTACTTTCTAGCGTTTCACATAGGCCAGTGGTTTTCAACCTTTTTCGATCCATGCACTTACTCCTTTCGGAATATTGATCCCCTTGATGTACCTCTTTCTGAACATTGCTTACCATCGTTACCCGGACAGAGAAAAAGGATTTTCAATTGGATTAGAACCAAAATTTCCCTGTTCCTGAGCACTGTCAGTATGGTAATTCTTGACAAACTGAAAAATATATCAAGGCAAATATTCGACGGGACTCTTTGGATAACAAATTAAAATTTATCCCGGCTGATTCACCCCCTACAATAGGCCAATGTACCCCCCGGGTTGAATTCACCCCGGTTAAAAACCACTGACCTAGACGATACTGTCAGAAAGATTTTATGGCGGAATGGTAGAACAAATTGCCTTTCCGTCCTTGAACGTCGAATTGTGTGCGTTTGATATGGGATATAAACTAGGAGATAGATATTGCCGAAAATCGCATGGGAAAAGGGAAGGTGGTACCTAGTGTGTTTTGTGGCTTGCGGTCCAGATACGATTTTCATTTTAACCAAAGGAAAATGATTATGTGCCATACTAGTTCCGAGTTGGATTACTTATTACAACTTGAATTACTTATCTGGTTTAGGACAGGGAGCAGACGTGCGATGCGAAAAAGTAAATATTATCGCAAACCGGATCTTATTCGACGATTTTATTTTTTTTTAATTGGTTAGTATTCGGATAGTACTGTTATATCTAGGCTATTATATGCAAGGAGTTTGCATGTTGTTCAGCTGAGTGTTTATACACAGAAACAGATATGTGAAATGCTCGACAATTATGGTTAAGGGACCACTTCAATGGAAAATATATACCGTATTTTAAAGTATTCTAGGAGCACTGTTGATTCGCGTCATCGAAGGTACGGTGTCGCCATCTACAAAAGTTGTGCCTGATGTGGGTGATGCAAATGTAAACAAATGATGTTAATTTTTCGTCAGTTTTCAAATGAACCATTTTAAAATTTTCAAGAATATTGAGTTAATTAAATAAGTGAAAGGGATTAAATAGACTTCCGCTAAACCTTTCTTCTAAGCCACCAAACTTTTGTCAAAGCTTTTTCGCAAAAAATATGGAATAAGAATTGCACGGTTTATCATAGGTTTTCCTCTTGGTTAATTGCAAATTGTGATTTTAATATACAAATATATTGAAACGTAATTTTAATGGTATGGGCCAATAGAGCATCAGCCCAACAATTTTGACCGGTGTGTATTGCTACTTATGACGAGCGGAAACATCTGCCCAGCCAAAAACTACCTTGATAGCGTTCAACTGCTCAAAACCCACCCGTGTTTCTTTAAAGCAAACTATATGCAAGTATATAGTCCTAATCTTATTCGCCATTACTGTTATATCCTCTTCGTAGTTAAAGACATCCGTCTGCGTGGTTGAAAACTGCAGATAACCTGCACATCTGTATATTTTTCATTTTGTTCCATATACATTGATAGCTCCTGGCGGTATAAATAAGTTCAACGAAAAATACACATTTCTCCATAACAAACTAATTGTATTGAGAGAAATTTTTACCATAAGTTGGATACATATTGCTTTTAAATCTGTAAATAAAATTTTGGGCGAAAAGGTGAATTTTCAATACTTTTTATCATTTTGAAAACTTATTTGTTTTTTGGCTTCACAAAAATGCGTTATGTTGAGGACGCAAAATAAATATGTTCTACGACTTTTTACATTTCTTATAAAAGAAATGTATAGAATTCGCTTAAACTTTCAAGAAGTTTGCCAAGGCCCGGAGGGCCGAGTCTTATATACCAATCGACTCAGCTCGACGATTTGGGACAATGTCTGTGTGTGTGTAACGGACAAAATCTCATTCATGTTTCTCAGCAATGGCTGAACCGATCTTATCCAAACCAATTTTAAATGAAAGATCTATCAAACAGTAAGAATGATATTAATTTGTTTTTAATATGATGTTTAGTTACCAATATATGAATGTTTGAATGTGTAAAAATGGCGTTTTTTGCAGTTTTTTTTTAAATTATCTGCCGAAATTGATAACATAGATTAACACTATATCTTTTTAGGCAGCTTATACGAATACCTTGCGAACAAGCTATAGATTGTTGAAATCGGACTATTATCAAAAGAGATATTTAACATTAAATGCGGACGAAAGATTTTTATCATTTCCCATTGCCAGAAATATGACCAAAAACATGTAATCTATTCTTAACGCCAAAACGGCTTATTTTAGGTCAATAGTATCTTCGGAGAATTTAATGGAGGCAATATGCCCTTTCTTGTGGTATTGTGCTTTTGCTGATTAATCCCCTTATTAGTGAGATATTTTCACAAATTTTCTTGGAAGTGATTATATCGAAATGATGCCTTCAGCAAATTTGTAGCTCTTACTTTTGCGAATAATTTTACTGAAGACTTCAAATATCCATTTTGAATGCTTTAAAAGTTATAGCTTGTTGTTTGTGGATTACTCTTTGTCGCCTATTTATTGTTCAATATAGTAATAATCCATTGAAATAAGCCAAACATTATTTCGATAAAACGAATTTTGTATTTCTTTTTTTTCTATCTACAACCGCTAGAAATAATCACCGAGCACTTCCAAGTTGTCTGGAAGGAACTTGATAACTTATCAGTACAAAAATGTTCATTTGTTCGAACCTTCTGACTGCAACTTATAACCATTGGATCGATCTGAAACATATCGGAAAATGAAAAGCGAAATAAATAACTCCAAGCAACGGCGTAGCCAAGGGAAGATTTTGGGGTTTAACAGCATACAATCCCCCCCCCAACCAAAAAAAATATTGAATTGAAGTTGAAAATTTATTGAGTCAAGACTGATTTAATTCAATATTACAATAACAATTATCTGGTCCGTACATTGATAACCTATTGTTGTAAACATCATGAGGACTTTTGATTAACTGCAGGAATGGGGTCCTGATATGTAACTGATCTATTGGTCTTGATTTCACAGTTGTCTAATAGCATCAATATCAAATTCCTTCCTGAAAACATTCCAATGGAAAATTCCAGAGTTCTGTAATCAATCATAATCCTCAGATTTATTTTCAAATTGAGCTCGTTTTTGTAGAAATGTACTGTAATAAGGGTCTTTATTTAATAGGAACGAAGTTAAAATTGATTTAATGTCTATGAAACATATAACTGCTCACCAAAAAATGCAACAAAAAATTTCAACATTAGCTAAAAATGTTTTTGCCTTTCTTATTCACTCTAAAATTCGTCAATCTAATCCCGACCGGGAGGGCCGAGTGTCATATGCCAATCGACTCAGTTCGCCGAGATCGGAAAGTGTCTGTGTGTGTTTATGTATATGTGTATGTGGAAAAAAATGTGATCTCTGTTCATCAGAGATGGCTGGATCGATTTGCACAAAGTTAGTCTCAAATGAAAGGTACAACCTTCCCATCGGCTGTTATTGAATTTTTTATTGATTGGACTTCCGGTTCCGGAGTTACGAGTTGAAGAGTGCAATCACACAGCAAATTCCCATATAAACTGAAATGAAAAATTTTCAAAATCGAATTTGTATTTTTGATGCCAAAGGACTTTAAAATGCATGAAACATAGAGATTTGATGTAAACTCAAAAAAAAAAAAAATGTTTGACAAAAATGGACTTTTTTGAACTTTGGTACATTTTTGCCTTTCTCTTATAGAAAGGTTATGCAATCACTCTAAAAATCGTCAATCATGCCGGCCCGGAGGGAGTATGCAGTGAGGGGTTGCTACTTTAAAATTAAAACTAGTTTAAAATTTCTTAACAAGTTGAAAATCTCAAGTTGGATCTTTCTCCATGATCCGCCGCTGGTTTCAAGCGATGTTTCAGTATCACATAGTATCTCAGGATCGTGGCTGTCGATCCATTGTATGTATGTGCAAATCGTACTGAACATGTAATATTAATTTCCACCATTGTATTGAACATAACCAGCCATGGAATCGTAGTCTGGACAAATGAGAAAAGCACAATTGCACCACTAGGTGGATTAAAACAGGTTTTTGTTTTGGGAATGCGTCGAGTTGAGACGAAAACGTAATATGATTAATAACGAGGATAGCACTTTCCGAATGTAGAGAGAAATTTATGAAAAATGACGATTTCCATTTGACTCTAGCAGTTCCTGATCGATTTTGATGAGCATTTGATTTTTGTTGTATGGCCAATTATATGTATAGGTCAAATGTTCAAAAACAGTAATTTGACCCTTTCATGCCCAACTTTTTTCTAGTGCATGTAGGGTTCAAAACTATTTTTCCTTGAAAACGGTTGGGTCAAGAAACACGAAAAGCCTATTTTCATAAAGATAGGTGCTTCCATGGCAGTGCTAGAAGCTGGTCAATTTTGACCTTCTAATGCTCAATGCAATTCTCCTAGAATAATTACAGTAGTCCAATTATGTAGAAAACGTAGCCAACGACAGTCTAAATTGATAAGTTTTATCAGTTTTCAATAATATTGCACCATAACGAAGATATATGAAAAAATCATTTTCCGTCGTCAACGTAAACTATCCCTGGCAGCACTGCTCCATCGGGATCCAATCAGACTAATTGCAATAACTTCAGTTCTAGAGCTGATCCTTGTAACTGTTAATACTCAAATTAAAGGCAATAATCACATTAATGAGCCTTACATGTTTTTGTGAGCAAATCTCGCTTCAATCAAAAGTTGTACCTGTTTAAAAATGTTGTTGTCCACAAACAACGTGGGCATAAATGGATTAAGGTCAAGATAGCATCTTTTTGAAACCGCCAATTTCGGAGGTTTAGTATTTTCGATGAGTTTTACAAACGTTAAAAAGCGCATCATTTGATAAAATAATTTTGACGGTATATCGTCCAAGAAGTATTTATGGTGAATTTTCTCAGGTTAACATTCATGACTACAATAAAGACTCAACAAATTCGCTAAAGACACGAACTCTGTTACTATTTTCTGAAAAATAATTCTGCATTATTTTATAACTTCAAAAATTATGATTTCGGAATTATGCCGTTTGGACAGTAAGATCGATTTTCACCAAACCCCCACCAAACCGAATTTCTGGCTACGCCGCTGACTTCAAGTAAGTAGAAACAAAGTCGTTCTACACTCGTTCACAAGAAACTTCTTCGAATGCTGAATATCTATTATAATACACTGAAACCCCGATTTTATTAGCCAAATATGAACATATGTTTGATGGGCTCTAGCAGACGAACAAGACTGAATTCGAGTATATTCTTTCTTGAGCATGTTTTCCTTATCATGAAGATGAAAATATGCAAAAATAAAAAGTTCATCATAATCAGAAACAGTTATCAGACTACATCAAGGGACGGGAAGAATATTTAAACGGCTTCAGTTCATTTTAAAGAAAAAAATTGCCCGAATTACTCAATGTCCCCATTTTGTCAGCCTAAAATACACCATGAGATTGATAAAAATGGGTCTTTATTGTATGTATTATTCACTGTGTTTCACATTAATAGGTACATTTCATTTTTGGAGATTTTTTTATTGCATCGAACTACAACAATTTTTAGGTAGTTTTCAAGGGGTTATTTTATAGACTTCTTCCAAAATTTGGCGAACCTATTCCAATTCGTATACAAATTAATTGGTATACTTAAGGGTTTATATGTTGCAGATAGAGAAAATACTTAAATTTTCAGATTTTTTCCTACACAATATTACGAAAACTTATTAAATAAATTTTCCTAATAAGTTTGTGTTTGTTTAATAGTTTTATTTTTTATTTAACCGTGATATTTTAATAAATGGTGACCATCGCTTCACAACGTAGTCTATTTTTCATGGCTTGCGGTGAGCACGATCTCTCGAATTGCTGAACTGAAAATTATGGAATAGAAATTAATTTTTAGTATTCTTTACAGATTTAACTCGCCGCGCAGATAGCTCTGAATTAGACCCGCTGGTGCCATAACACGATTTCGCTAGATTTTCAGAGCACTGTGCACCCAGTGCATTAGCGCAAGTGACGGAAAGCTATCGAAAAGTTTCGTGAAAATGAAAATTCCAGTAATGATGATGATTTTCCCAAATGGTTCGTTTTCGAGAGGTTTTTTTATTTGTTCTTTGGCATTAGGATTGGCGATAATAATTCAAATTAAGGATACTACTGGGAAGTCACTTTAAGAAAAAGTCGATGTCGAAGTAAAGTTTGAACTATGCACGTGCACGCATGCACGTCAGAGGTAGCGTGATATCAGGAGCTGCGATTTCATTTCTTAGTTCTCAGTCGCGTTGGAAATTTGAGTAAAGTATAAACTTCAAATCGATTCAAAAAAATTCCATTTATGGCTCAGCATAATATATAACCCCTTTAGGAAAATTCAGTTTTCCTGTCGCAATGCATTGATTGAGGAATTTAAATATTTTATTAACAGAGCATTAGCAATAATTCGTTTGTATGGCCTATAAAAGCCAGTTTTTCGCTTTCCATTGATTTGGTTTGAGATTTCTAGGACTGACATTGTACTATGCTAATTTGAGCGATTCTCAGAGTCCTTCCACTATCCCATGTAGTATGTGTTATCAAAAACATCGCGAAGCATCAAGTTCTAAATGTTCTCAAACGATATATTATCCGAAGAGAGTGATAAGAGTTATAAGAAATGTCTCATCACACTGTTAGGTGGATTAAAAGCGTTTTTTTATCGCAAAACCAATATCGATTGTTACCTTTAAAGTGCTTCAGATATCGAATTGTATTAGCCTTTCTTTGACTTTGTTTGCCAATTCACTGCTGAATCATTCCTTCCGCGAATAGAAAAACTCGCCCAACGAACATCTTTCGTCAATCCACGGTGTTTTTGTCGAACACCTTTTTCAAAAAAAATCGGCGTCTGTAAAACTTCGGGATATAAAAGAATAGACTTTTCCCTCATTTTAAAGTAAATTTAAAATATTCTGTCGGGGGGTCTAGAACAACTTTTTATTTTAAAGTTTTTTGATTGACAACTTAAGTTTTTTAATGAAATTAATTCGCATTTTTGCTACTAATTGATACTATAGACATTCAAAAAATACTAAAAAGAGAATCTGATGAACAATCCCATTGCCTACAACTTCGTAGAATGCTATAAATCGATATAAAATTACCCGAGAAAGTTATTACAATCTTACCAGCTTTAGGTGTGTGCGGGGCCTATGGATTAACAAGGACTTACAAAAAAAATGTTGGGTTTAAATGAACAGTAAATTCAGATAAATTTTAATGTATACAAAGTCCCATGCTGAGCAGAAAAATATATTTTCAGATTTCTCTGGGTCTTGGGCGAAAATGACACATATTTGAATGAACTAAAGTTGACAGTTCGAGTCATTGTAATAAACGACGGATTTTATTGCAACTTTGGGTTGCGAATCCTGTTTGTCTTTATCAACATTAAAAGAAAGATGATTGAAAAAGAAAAAAAAACTCTTCGAGTTTTGGATCCGTGTTTGTTATCTTTTGGGGTAGATTCATCAGAATTTATAGATGCAGACATTTGCTTGTCCTCAAATTTAATTCCCAAATCGAGCACACTTCACATAATCGTAGAAAAAAGAATAAAACCATGTTCCATAATTTCCTTTAAGAAGAAATTCCGGAGTCGTTACTTGTTGTACACGGATCACAACAGAAAACGAACACGAAAATATCAGGCTGTACCATACATTCAAGTAATACAAATCTGTTTATTGAAGATTTCCCTCATAATATGGGATAAGAGCAAAGACAACATATCAAGAAGACAGAGTTGCCAGTTCAGTTCAGAATCTGAAGGCATTACCAGCAACACGTCTTTCGGGTAAAGGTGATACTTTCTATATCTACTTTTATATTGAGATCGCTATCTTCATACAATAGACAAAACCTTTATTTCTCATTTACTATTGCGATTTCTGTTCAATGTACAGTGATTCACAAAAGTTAACAAACTTGAACATAAATCTCATCAAATTATTTTTCTATCCTTCATGAAACTGTCAATCAGGTGGATTCAAGGTTACATCAAGCATACTCCAGAATGAGTGAAGAAAAAAAGAAGAAACAAATGCAGTGGAGACCCGATTTTATCAGCACCCGATTTTATCAACCCCCGATTTTATCTACCTCCGATTTTATCAGATTTTTGACCCGATTTTATCAGCTTCATATGAAAATTGATAGTTGGTAGTTTAATGGGCTCTAGCAGATGAACCAAGTTGAATTCGAGTAAATTCTTTCTTAGGCATATATTTCTTATCTTAGAGATCCGAAAAATGCAAAAATAAAAATATTTATTTTTTTTAAATTTTGCGCTGTCAGACCCCCTTAAGGGGAACTTAAAGTAAATAATCAGAAAAGGAACAAGGAAGAATATTTTAAGAGCTTCGGTTTATTAAAAAGACAGAAAAATAGATATCCCGATTTTATCAATGTCCTTGATTCATCAGCTTAAAATTCGCCAAGCGGCTGATAAAAATGGGTCTTTACTGTATATCTGTGACAGAAAAAAAAAGTTTCATTTTGCTGCATTGCCCGGCATCTTTCAAAAGAGTCTTAATTTCGTTCAAATTTTATCTACTCGTCTCTATATTTCCATGCTCCTAAAATATCATTGGTGCGCATAAAACGGTGGAATCTGGAATTATGTTTTTTACGCTTAAAGGGTGGACTTCGCTAGCATTCAGGTTCTTCTGTCAAAATAAGGCAATCCATTTTTTTACAAATAAAAATGTTTTTGGAACATAGCTTCTTAACCAATAGGCCCCGCGCGAATCTAGAAACTTTGATAAAAATTTAATATCTTTCACTGGCGATTTTAGATCGCGATGTAGTTTTTAACAAAGTTGTACTGCCGTTTTAAGCATATTTATCCCATGTTCTATGGGATTACCTATATACATGGGACAATTATGCGTATTACGGCAGTGTATACCATGAAATTGTCCATAAGATTCTCACTTTTGGTAATATTTGAATGTCTATAGTACTACCTAGGGGCAAAAATGTGAACCAGTTTCATTGAAAAACTTAAGTTTTCAAACAAAAAAACTTCGAAATAAAAAGTTGTTCTGAAGCTCCCGATAGAATATTTTAAATTTACTTTTAAATGAAAGGGAAAAGCGCATTCTATCACATGCTGAAGTTTTAGCTATGCCGATTTTTTTCGAATAAAATTGTTCTACTAAACACACCGTGTAATCATATTCGTTTAATGTAAGACTTAATCGACCATTCTTGTTGTTTTATGAATCGTGCTTTTATACATCAGTTATATGGAAAATAATAATTTTCCTGCTTTTCTTTCAAAAATTTTCAGTGATTTTGAAGGTCAAAAGTTTTTCAAAATATTTCTAACGGCTTCAATGAAAAAGATTTCTGCTATGGGTGTATAATTTCTATTATTAGGCATAGCTGCCAGCATATTATTTGCTGACATAAACAGCGCAAAGTAAAACAATATAAATACGGTTAATCGTTTTCCACCTAATTTTCGCCGTAGGTATTCACATAAAATTCTAGAATAAAAATCAAATAAACTTGCGATACGAAGCACGATTCGTCATTATCGTACCAATAAAATGTGAAATCTCTTCTCGGTGCCACCCCCACCGGTAACATTTTCGTGGCTCGGGTTCAATAGGATTTTAGAGCTAGTGGGTAAGCAATGCCGTCATCCCTTCATGTGGCCTATGTCGTCAGTCAATATAACACCGTTCCCACGTTATTGTAAAACTTTATGGCTACAAGCATACCGTTGTGCTCACCGTACCACCACCTAAATATCTCAGTGCCATACTACCCGGGTGGAGCACTTGACGCGTTGACGCAGTTTCAGATTTTCCAAACAGAACCGAAGTTGGGGCATTCTGGGGGAGGGATAAGGGTGCTGATGGATAAAAGTCAGGTAATCAAAAATTCACGCCAACCGGTGTGCCGAATTGACGAATGCAAAACGATTTCAGCGCGAGCGTGTGCCCCGTCGCCATTCTTGAATATTGTATTAAAATGAAGTTTGTCGAACGTGAAGAAAATTAATGCGAGTTTTATTCGCTGGTTCGTTCGGCTGAAACGCGTCGTGTCGACGAGGATTTCGGTGGCAGCCCGGTCTCACAATGGTTCGGTGCTTTGATTCGATTCTGGATTTTTCGGTTAAACCGTGACGGTTCGATGAGTGCTGTTGACTTTGACTGGGCTTTGAATTTGTTTGGAGTAGAAAGTTGATTGTCGTTGGAATCGATTAGAAAAGTTGTTGGGGAAGTGAGTGGGAAAAGATATAGATTTTAATGACAATTTACGTTCGATTGGAAATATGGTGTCTTAATTAAGATTACATTTTCCATTAGGTTTGTTAACTTTTATCAACGCTTTTATCAAAATAAATATGTCTATTCAGATACAACTTGTTTTGGTGCCCCACTGACACAGGATAATCCGCAGATTGTAACCGCGTGATGTTAGTCCATAGTGCTTAGTACAACTGAGAGATAAGACAAAACTGACAGTTGAAACTATAACTCTCTTCAAAACTAAAAAATTGTCTTCGTGCGGTTGAGTTACATAATGCTGAACTCCTTGCGGTCACGCTAGTGCAAATTCTCATGACGCCAAGAAATTATCAAACAATTCCAGCAAATAATTTCACCAAATATTTTGCGGCTCGCTAAAAATAATGTAAATTAGCAACAGTAAAGCAATAAAACCAAAACTGGAACCAGCAACAAGAGTGCATACTAACGGAACGACTTTGACGATGCCGGTAGGAAAAAGAAACTAAATGTATAAACATTCATAATGCGAAAGTATAAAAGATTACAGTTTCCCCGGGCAGGAGTTCGTGTCGGCCACATTTTCCTTCATTCCAGGCAGCATGGCAAACCTTGGGTGATTTCTGCCGCCGGGAGTGCGGAGTTCCCCAGAGGCCACAAATAATACCAACAACCGGCCGACACAGTCCAACAAACCGACCGACCGACCGACCGACGAAGACGTGAGTTAAGAGTTTAATGTTTTTCCTCATAAATATCCACGGCGTTGAAGTGAAGGAACAAGGACCTGAGTAAAGTATGGCCGCTCGTTTGTGAGTCTGATGAGTTAGTGCGCGAGGGGTTTGCGTTCGCAATTGTTCGTCGGCCAGGCAGCGCTGCTGTTGCTGGCTACACTTTTAGAGTGATGAGAATGGCGCAAAGCATTGTTGCAATTTTATCGCTAAGCTAAAACTTGCGGCCGGTGAACTGGAATGTGCGGCCCGGCCCGACCCGGCCCGGGATACGGGATGGGGCTAACAACAAGCATAAAACCTGAAATGAGTTATTTCCTTGTCTTGGTTCGCTGCGGAGAAGTTGGCACTCGGACATAGTCTCATGTGAGGGCCACGGTCTGACAATTTATGGACCTTATTTAAGAAAATACAATTTTGTTTAGAATAACAGCTGATGGGTTTAGTTGAAGTGAAATATGGTTAACATATGGTAAAACTAAACATCGCTGAAGGGATCGTCGGTTGTAACGAGACAATCAGTGTGTTCACATTCAGTGCTGTAAAGTAATCGCATGGTAGTGTTCCTGAATGAGCTGTTACTACAATCTTCAACCAATACTACCTCAGAACCCCTCTTATGATTCAAGCAATAATTTTCTCAATTCTCAGCCTCTACGTTTTCCACTTCCCTTGAACAGAGTCGGAAAAGTAGTACCATGTGTCTTCGCTAGCAAGAATAATACTATCAAGCTATCGGAAGGTTTCCTACTGGACGAGTAACGTCGTAACTTCTCCGCTTTACAAGAAAATGAAAATAAAGTACCGACGGAGCCCGAGAGCGAGCTAATTGATATTTATAACTGGGCTCGTGTTATAATCGTTATTACTGTTATGATTTGTACAAGAGATTGTTTTTATGCTTCTGGGGTTGTAGACGGTTGGGCAATCCTAGCACCATTTACGCCACGGAGGGATAGGGTGTCTGGAGGATAGCGAAACATGAGTGGCTCATTGCAGTGCATATAGGTGTATGTCATCGAATAGTGGTCGTAAATTCATTTATACATATTCTTAAATAAGGAATATGTACTTCATGCAATCGATTTTCGGCGAAGCACATTGAAAAGCTCTAATGAGTTTATATAATAGGGTAATTTATTTAAATTTGCTTTACTAACAGGCAGTGCTAGTGGCGAAATAATTGTCGAAGCATAAAAAATGCCTGAATGTAACTCAGCACGTGATAGATGAAAGTAGTAGACGAATGAAACCATATTGAATGCACATTACTTACGTTTTTAAGACCTTTGTGTTTTGCATGTCAGAATGCTTGTGTTGCGTTGTGACGACGATTTTGGCGGATTGCACACTGACTTCATCATGTTTGACTACTGATTATCTAATAAGAGTTGCGTAAGACCCACATTAAAACCTCAACAGCAATAGCAATCACTGCCAGTCGCCCCCATCTTCATCGTTCACGGGGAAGTATAAAGGATAAGGTAGACAGGATGTGTTGATGCTCCACTTACTTAACGAAAGGACGACGATTCTTCCATAGGTGTCGCGGAGTTGGTAGTTTGGAAGGGTATCAGGTCTAGGATTCGCTCCAAGCAAGCGATGCGACCTGTAAAGCATATGGGTCATTCCATGCGAAGTGATCAAGGCACGTGTAATCGACCTCCACGGATTTGAACAAAATTTAGAGGAATTGTTCATTTAGGGCCAATATATAATTTAACCACCCCTCGGGTCATGGGAGCACCCCCCGTTTTGGCAAATTGCCAAAACCCTTGATTTTCTTTTGATCATATCTCCTGTTCTATTTACTCTAGAATCAAACCACAAGATGGTTTTTGAAGAAAATTGTTCAAGGAGTCTATAAAAAATATTATTTTTTGCCGACAATGTTGCCAACTATGCATTTTTTTCAGTTAAATATTAAAAGTTAATTTTTCTCTCAATACATATATTTTAATTTTGAAAATTTTAATGCCATCGCGTTCCTCAGACATTTTTACATAAAAAACACTTATCATCCCAATATAATATGAGCGCATCCTGAGATGCACCGTTTTGAAGAGAAAAAACCGCAATTTCCCATATAAAATCTCAAGCGCACAACACTAAAAAACCAACTTGAGTATTCTGAGTTCAAACATAATTTTTCGTGAAGTAGCCGAGAAATGATGAAAAACTACGTATTTGGTTTGCTTCTAGCAGATCAGGGTCGATTTTTATGACAGTTTGAAGATTTTCTCAATTTTGGCCAATAAAAATGGATTTTTATATGAGAAAATCGGAGTTTTTCTCTTCAAAACAGTATATCTCAGGATGCGCTCATATTGAATTGGGACGATAAGTGTTTTTTATATAGAAATGTCTGAAGAACGCGATGGCATTAAAATTTTCAGAATTAAAATATACGTATTGAGAGAGAAATTAATTAATTTTAACATTTAACTGAAAAAAATGCATAGTTGGCAACACTGTCGGCAAAAAATAATATTTTTTATAGACTCCTTGAACAATTTTCTTCAAAAGCCATCTTGTGGTTTGATTCTAGAGTAAATAGAATCGGAGATATGATCAAAAGAAAATCAAGGGTTTTGGCAATTTTCCAAAACGGGGGGTGCTCCCATGACCCGAGGGGTGGTTCAATTGACACAAAAATTTGGGTTTTTATATATTGGCCCTATATGAACAATTCCTCTAAATTTTGTTCAAATCCGTGAAGGTCGATTTCAAGTTTGCATCTTTTTTTGATCACTTCGCGTGGAATGATCCATATTTTATTAGGTAGTTGTTTAGTTAGTCTTAGAGTACACGATGACTTGAAAAAGAAAAGATTTTGTTTAGTTTTTGGTTCTTTTTAAACTCTGGGCAGCCGGCTACCGAGAGTATCCTATGTTCCCTAAACAAAAACAATTTGAACTCCACACAGCCGACCGTGGGAGTATTGCCTAGGTAATGGGCCGGATCACTATTTATTGCAACAGTTGTTCGGATAGAACTAAAACCCTTTGTGTAGCAGCTAATTTTCAGCAGCTCAAACTGTGAATATAATTTAATAAAATTAACCGTTTGTTTAAACTTAAATACACTCGACTCACAATTTGTGGTTTTACCCTAGTTGAATCTCTTCTCACCGTCCGGTGTAATGAATCCGAAAATATACTATCCTGTTGTTTTCTTGAATAGTATCAGTAGATAAATTTTCAATAAATTCAATTTACTTACAATGTCAATTCTTATCCTCTACCTGATCCCAGATTCTTCCGTGTCCTTTCCTCTTCTCTGCTAGATTCCTTCGTAGGTGTGTCTACAGGTAGGTTACAAACGGGTAAGTAAACTGTTTCGCCTAACACTTAATTTTAAATGAATTTTGCTTTTACTTACAGGTCGACACAACAACTACAAACTACTAAATCTCTACTTTTCCCAAATATCAAAAAAAAACTTCTTCTACACTTTGCCAATTCAATTCACGATTTCCTTCTGCTACTATTTGTTTTTCAACACATATCCTCTGTCAATCTGGAGAGGGTTCAACCGATTCGGCACATTAGTCCATTGAGTCAACTCCAGTGTGCCCAGCGGTGTTGACACCCCAGCCCGTAACATCCGGTATTTCCTCGGAACATCCGGATTTACCATTCTTGATTTCTAGCACCGCCAGATTCGCGACGGCTCGTCTATGGATCCCTGTCGCAGTCCTTATTTTCGCTTCACGTATCCGACCATCGGACCCTTGAACCACCTCCTCGACAATTCCTCTAGACCAATTCTTCCGGTCCTTACCATCCACGACGAAGACAAGGTCGCCTGCTTCCAGCGGCTTTCGTTCATCATACCACTTTGTGCGACGGTTTATCGTTGGCAAATATTCCTTGCTCCAACGTTCCCACATCCGGTCTGCCAGGTACTGCGATCGCTTGTACACGTCACGCAAAGCCTCCGCTAGATTCCCACCGCTGTCCACTAGGAGATCCGCGCCCTTTACTATTCCTCGTAGAAAATGGTTCGGTGTCAGAGCTTCATTTTCGGCAGACGCCTGAGGCATGTACGTGAGAGGACGTGTGTTTATCATGTCCTCTGCCTCCGCCAGTGTTGTCACCAGAATCTCGTCTGTCAGCTTCCTTCCATCTTCCAATGCCTTCATTGCCTCCTTCACGGAACGAACCATTCGCTCCCATGCACCACCCATGTGCGGGGTGCCAGGCGGAATGAATCGCCAGGCCGTTCTTGCAGTTGTGATTTCCTCCTCACAATCGCCATGTAACGTTTTCAGCATCTCGTTGTTAGCACCCTTAAAGCAAGTGGCGTTATCTGAAAATATAATATCAGGAGCACCCCGCTTACAGGAAAACCGGCGGATGGCCATCAAGCACGATTGTGTTGTCAGGCTGTTCACCACCTCGAGATGCACCGCTCTGATGGCGAGACACGTAAACACGGCCACCCATCGCTTCTCTTTTCTTCTTCCCACCGATACATCTACTGGTCTCAAGTAGTCTAAGCCGACCGAACTGAAAGGACGAATTCCTGCTCTGATGCGTCGAGTCGGGAGAGGCGCCATCATTGGTACTTGTGGACGACATCTATGGACTTTGCACCACATGCACTCCCGCATCACTTCCATAATCGCTGCACGGATATTCGGAATCCAGAACTTCTGACGCAACTCGTTGCAAACCGTCTCTCGATTCGCATGTCCGAACCTTTCGTGGTAGCACTGAATCAACTTCTTGGTGATGTCGTGCTGCCGAGCAAGAATGATCGGAAACTTCTGGTCGAACGAGATGTCGTCCGATTTTTCGAATCTTCCTCCCATCCGCAGCACACCTTCATCGTCCAGTATCGGAGTCAGTTTGACCAGGGTACTCGACCGCTGTATTTTCGAAGGCATCTGTCCCGGCTCCAGATTGAGATTCTTGGTCAACGCACTCATTTCGTCCGGGAAACTGTCGAACTGCGCCTGCTTCCACAGGATCGTTTCGGCTTTCAGGAGTTTCTCCTGCTGGAGCGGTTTTACAATCGCCAAATACTTCGACTTAATCGACCGCTGTTGAGTCTCCGTGGCTTTCGACGTCACGATCGGCTGTCCCATTTTTTTTCGCCGACAATTCGCAATGAAGCGAACCACGCTTGAAGTCACTCTCACCAGTGCCATCCACCGCGAAGTAGCCTTGACGTCGATCAAAAATGCTTGGCTTCTCCCCGAAATTCTTCCGGAACACGAAGCGTTGAGCCTGTCTGTCGCGTTCGACGATCTTCACCTGGTGGTACATTTCTCGAAGATCGCCACCGAATGCAATCCGTCGCTCCCGGAAACCTACTATCACTTGCACCAGTGGAATCAGCAAGTCGGGTCCCGTCAGTAGCTGCGTGTTGAGTGACACTCCTTGCACCGAAGCTGCGGCGTCCCATACCAAGCGCACTTTGCCAGGCTTTCTGGGATTTGTCACCACATTCAACGGTAGGTACCACACCTTATCTGTTTCCGTACGGATCAATTCTTCTGCAGTTGCCAGGTGTGCATATCCTTTCTGCTGAAACTCTTCTATCTGCCGACAAACGTTCTTGTGCAACTCCGGATTTCTCTCCAGTTTTTTCTCCAGCTGCTTCATCCTGTGCAGGGCCATCGGAAAGCTGTCCGGAAATCGTGGATCATCTGTCCTCCACAGTAGTCCGGTCTCGAAGCGATTTCCCACCCTTTTTGTGGTCCGCTCCATTATCTCTCGCGCTCGTTTATCCTCTGCCGATTCCTGCGCGACCGCCACGACCGATTCCTCCAGAGCGTAGTGGCTTTTCAGCAGGTCATGCAGGGCCTCGTTGCTTACTTCGTGGTGATAACCCATATACCCACCATCAAAGGCAGTGTTCGACTGTCTCGGGCCGTACACAGTCCATCCAAGTTTGCACTTCACCGCTATTGGCTCTGCAGTCGCACCGATCTTCGCTTCCAACGGCACAAATGAATGCACATTGTTGAGCCCTATAAGTATTCCGGGTTGTCCATCGTACGACGCGATCGGTAATCCCCGCATGTGCTTGAACTGGGTTGCAATCTCCTTGGAGTCCAGTTTTTGATGCGGCAACATCAGCTTCTCTACCGTTCGAACCGTGTGCAGCAGCACCTTGTCTTTACTTCCGACTGCCGATGCCCACACATTCATCCGGCTGGAATCCTTCTCCACTCGCGTGATATCTGCTGTCCACTTAATGGTCAGCTTCTCCGGGACACCCACAAGTCCAAGACGATCTGCCATCCTTTTCTCGATGAGTGTAACGGACGCTCCTTCGTCCAAAAACGCCAGTACCGTAATCGATCGCCCTCCAAAGTGCAACTGAGCGGGAATCATTCGAAACATAACTTTCGTTTGATTCCAGATGTGAGCACTTATACCAACCACGGTATTCACCGGATGCATCAACGGATTGTGTCGTTCTCTGCATTCTCCCACATTGCACTGTATTTGGAAACCGCACCGTCCGCTGTGGTCATTCAGACAAACACAGCAAAGTTTCCAGTGATTCACAACCTTCAGCCGGTCAACATATCGTAATTTCTTAAACTCTGCACAATGCCGCAGACGATGGTCAGTACACTGACACACTTTGCACGGCCGAAAGCTTGTCCGCTCGACGTTCGCGGTTTCATCCAAGTTCTCCTCTTCACTATGGTAGTACATTGCTCCTCTCCCTTTTGCGTGTTCTCTCCCGAACTGGCCACCGCTTGCAGGTTTAGTCGCGAGCTTGTACTCCATGCTTACATTCGCTTCGCAAGCGTCCGCCACTATTTCTGACAGAAACTCTGTGAATGTCCTCAATGTTACTTCATCGGCGCACCGCTTGAAGCGAACCCACTGTCGTTTTTCACTGTCAGGAAGCTTGTCGACGAGATCCTGGATAAGCAGCGGATTTACGAGGTGCTGCTTGAG
Organism: Topomyia yanbarensis; assembly: GCF_030247195.1. Lineage (NCBI taxonomy): Eukaryota > Metazoa > Arthropoda > Insecta > Diptera > Culicidae > Topomyia > Topomyia yanbarensis. The sequence continues at coordinate 93,985 of NW_026683470.1, read as the reverse complement.
ATTTGCTGTTTCCAGATGTTCGCACAGTTGCTCCACAGCGTTCCCGAAAGGGATGAAGCTGGCAAGCTTATCAGCTCTCGGCGACTCCAGTTTGCGGACTTTCTCCAGGTGGCTCTGTAGCAATTGTTCCGGACGACCGTACAGCTGTTGCAGCTTGATAATTACCCTCGGAACGGTCTGCGGAAGAATTAGTTGGCCGCGCACCCACTCTAGGGCCGGTCCCTTAAGGCTCTCCTGCAGTCGCACAAGGTTCTCGACATCGGTGTAGCCGCAGGCTTCGTTCGAGGCTTGATACGTACCGAAAAACAGTGGCCACTCTTCTGGTTTTCCGAAAAAGCAGGGAAGCTTTTTGGTAATCCCATTTCTAGCTGCCAACTGAGCTTTCGTCGGCCCGGTCCGATGTTGCCCCAGCCCGTATTGGCTTCCATCGTTTGCTTGCTCAGATCGTTTCCGAGTACGTTCGACGCTTTTCGCAGATTGAATCTCCGAAATTACCGAACAAGGTTGGTCTTCTTCGTCGCTTTCCAAACCAGTATCGCTTTCACCGGCATCTTTTTCCAACTGCTCGACGTTGGAAACTTTTAGCGGTTTAACGTTCTCAACTTTGACTTTTTTTAGCTCTTCATCCAGAGCAGCCATCGCCTTCTCAAATGAGCTCTGGTTGGACTTCATCCGCATTATATGCTCCTGCTTCTTCCGCAACGCTTCTGCATAAAGGATGCTCCTTTCCTGCAGCTCCTTTTGGCGCATTTTCTCCTCGAAAAGCATTCGCTTTTTCTCTAACGCACGCTCCATGTTGCTCTCTTCCTCTTTCAGCAACATCTCATCTTCGAGCTCCTGCTCAAGACGCCTTTGCTTTTCTTGCAAAGCCTTTCTTCTCTGCTCTAGAGTGAGCGTACCTGATTTCGAAACGGAAGCTTCCGACGACTCCGATGTCTTCTTCGGCCGAGGCCTTTTGTTCTTCAGGTACTCTTGAGCAAGCACTTGACAAACACCATCAGTGCAGTACCACCTCTTCTCCTTTTTCACCGCTGAGGTCACTCCGACGCATCGGTAGTGGAACCAACGGTTGCAACCGTCGCAGCCTACCATCGCTTCATTTTCGGTGGAAGTTTGGCTACAGACAGCGCACGGAGTCAGCGTTAAATCCAGCTCATTTCCCGCACCGGTGATAGAAATGGGGTCCGACATCTCACAAATTTTTGAGATTGTTCGGATAGAACTAAAACCCTTTGTGTAGCAGCTAATTTTCAGCAGCTCAAACTGTGAATATAATTTAATAAAATTAACCGTTTGTTTAAACTTAAATACACTCGACTCACAATTTGTGGTTTTACCCTAGTTGAATCTCTTCTCACCGTCCGGTGTAATGAATCCGAAAATATACTATCCTGTTGTTTTCTTGAATAGTATCAGTAGATAAATTTTCAATAAATTCAATTTACTTACAATGTCAATTCTTATCCTCTACCTGATCCCAGATTCTTCCGTGTCCTGTTAACAGGCCCGTAGCCAGCGGTTTATTTCGGGAGGGGCTTAAAAAATTATTGTATAAAGCTTTTTTTTTATTTCGATTATAGAGGTTTTAACCTTATGGTTATTCGCCTCTTTTTGGGTTAGAAACAATGGATAGTCTAGAGTTCTCAGTATTTATGCGCTAACCGAATATGACAATCCTTGACGTTGCTGGAAAACGAAAGGTGTTCTAAGCTACACGTTTAAAAGATGTAGAAGACGCTAAATCGAAATGAGTAGAAAAATATCCATAAAATGTTCGATCGAAGAGAATGTCGAATTTGCACAAAATCTTCTGATTTAGCAAACGAATTGTAGATGGTTCAACTTCTATTTTCTTGATCTGGCGTCTTGTAACTATTACCAGTTCTAATGCATCATGCTAACATAATTTTTTGGCATACCCCAGTTAGGAAGGAGGATCTTTGGTGATCAATAGGATCAAAATATATGGTTCATTCCACGTCTGATTTACAATCAAAATTTGAATTCCTTCCAAAATGACACGTATTTTTTATTTTGGCTGAATATGATTTTTTTTTCAAGTTATTAGTTTTTGAACTTTTGAAGTTTATAACATTGATCATTTTTCAATTACTTATAACTCGGAAACGATTCGATATATGGAAAAAAATATTAAATAAAAAAGTTGTGCACTCAATGAGCTTACTGAAAAAAATTGCAATTTCTTTTTGTTATATAACTTATGAAATTTGCAATTGTTTGAAACAAATTGAATTTTTTAAAGTTGGACCATTTTTTTTACTTATTATTTTCTTTAAATATTAAGAATCATGTTAAAATAATTGTGCAAAAATTTGGGAGTGGATATCAAAATACTTTGCGAGATATTACAATTATAAACTTAAAACAAGGCAATTTTACACCAAACGCCTAGTGATAGGCCTATTGTAATTGAAATATCTCGTATAATACTTCGAATTTCTTTCTAAAATTTGTACACAATCTTCTCGATATAATTATAAATTATTTGAAAAAGCTAAAAAGATTTTTTTGGCTCTACCCTGAAAAAAAATTATTTGTTACCAATATTTGCATAATACATAAATTATTTAACAAAAACAAATATTACCAAAAAAAATCCGCCGAGATCTTCCGAAAACGCAGCTTTTATTATTTAATGCTTTTTTCCAGAAATCTAATAGTTTCTCAGTTATCAGGGAATGAAAAATGTCCAATTCTATTAAATTTATAAAACTTTAAAAAATCACTAATAATATAGTGATTTTTTAAAGTTTTATAAAGTCGATATTTGTATGTATATGATTTATGGACTCCCAAACGGCTTAACCAATTGCCGTAAAAATTTATGCATAGTAGGAATTTGTTTTGGAGCGTGTTTGTATGCTATTGGTGGGGATTATCTGCCTGCAAGATGGCGCTTCGGAACAAATTGTGTTTTTCCTCCTATTTCGTTGAAAGTCGCATCAACGCGCGATTGGTATTAGCTAGTATTTTACAAAGTTCAAAAACTCATAACTTGAAAAAAAAAAATATCAAATTCAGCCGAAGTAAAAAAAAATCGTGTCTATAATTTTCAGCTAAAGAGTGCAAAAAAATTGGAGGGAACTAAAATTATAGTTGTAAATAGTGGAATGACTCGCATTCTGCAAATTTAAGACTTTTTTGGGGGTATTCTAATGTTAAAAGCAAACATTTTTTTAAAGTCCACCGAAATCAAATTCAATTTGTTTCAAGTAATTTCAATTCAATTCAAAAAAATTCAATTTGTTTCAAGTAATTTCAAATTTCATAAGTTATATAACAAAAAAAATTGTGATTTTTTTTGGTAAGCTTATTTGAAAACGCAACTTTTTTATTTAATATTTTTTTCCAAATATCGAGTCGTTTCCGAGTTATCAGTGATTGGAAAATGTTCAATTTTATAGACTTCAAAAGTTCAAAAGCGAATAACTGAAATAAAAAATATAATATTTAGCCAAACCAAAAAATACGTGTCAATTATTTTTAGCTAAAGAATGTAAGAAAACATTTTGGAAGGAATTGAAATTTTGGTTGTAAAACTGACGTGGAATGACTTATGTATTTCAATGATTTAATCAACTAAAGGTAACTGCCCGGAATTTAATCTATTCAAGAAAATTGTCCACAAATCGAATGAAAATCACTTAACACTGTTACTACTATTATCTAATTTACGTAAAATTTTACTAAATGCTTCATTGCTGACAACATAACTAGAAACTATAAATGTGAACAAGCTCAATAATTTCAGCATCTCTTAATTTCGACACATAGAAGGGAATACATCGCACTTACTTCCCCTCGATTTCAATTTATTGATTCCTTTTTGCTTTTTTTCTCCGTGATGTCTTATCATCTTATTCCATAAAAACCAAAAATAAAACAAAAGACTGTAATATAATGAAAACATGAAATCGAAACAATAATCCCACCTTATTGACTTATAGACTCAACTAGTTACAACATTTTAGTCGCTCTCCGCGATAACCTACTGATGTCCGATCAATCTATCGACACGTCGTTTTCAAACTTACATAGGCATTAATTGGAAACCATCGAAAGCGACTAAAATGCTGCTGGTGGTTGCAATATTTAGTTTATTATGGTTGATTGACTAATATGTGGTTTAGCATCAATTGATCAATTGACATCCGAAGGAAAGTAAGTGTAAAATCACGTCAGTTAGTTCTACCGCTACTGTGTACGTTTCTGTATATCAACAAAATTAGCAATATACGATTCGTGGGTTGATGAACACCTCAGGAAAACCGCTGGTTTACCACTTTTTGGCTTGTTTGCTTTTTCACGTTTCTCTTGCTTATTGTTCGATTTTCCAGACTAACAGTGTTTCAATACGGCCCGCATTCCCTACATAAAATGAAATTGAGTGTCAATAGAAATACTATTGCATTAAAATGATGCGAAAATAAAAAAAAAACTGTCGTCTCGGCTACAACTATGTCATCAGCTAATTGAAACGCACGCTTGAGTGAGATGCCTGACGTTTATATTAAGCGTACAGTGCTCTAATTTATTACAGAAATCCAATTTGCGTATGATTTAACTAACTTTCTTTATTCAGGCCAATATCTAGAATAAAATGAGTTTTGTAAGATGCCATCACTAGCGATAAATGTTAATTTTGGGACAGTTTTTGTATTCAGTTTTCTATGAAACTTCTAAATTTTTATTATATAATTCGTTTATTTGAGTCGGTTCAATACATTAGCTAAATGAAGCCTTGAGTCTTTAATATCTTTCCACGATGTAAACAATGAAAATGATAAAACGCTAATGGTTGTCCAACAGATCTCGTGCGATTGACCTGTTTACTGACTGAGAAATATTTTTCATAACCAACCGCATCTTGGTGGTCGTTCATATCTTGTACACTTCCGTATTATTATCGTGGTAACTGCCATGTCCATGTTCGCGGATATCTGATTTCATTTTTGTTTTGTCCCCTTACGGGCCACCAGTGTCGACTTCCTCAATGATGATGCTGACTGTTAATTTTGAGATACTAGACGCAGTTTTTGCCGTCAATATTATATGAACAGCAGCCACAAATTTGGCAATAGTTTGTTTTTCAGGTAATCGTATTGGAGACTATGGATGTGCAAAGATGTAACGTGTATAATGATACTATCGCATTGCGTTTTGTACGTGCAGGGTCAGCTAGGACAAAATCCTAATTCCTAGATGTGTCCTTTATAATAAATTCCATTTTTTCCAAATGTGACAGGAATCTTTTAATGGCCACGGTTCAAATAAGTTAAGTTTGTTTATTAGGGCTTTAACCTCCTGGTCGTTCGCCCGCGGTTCAAGTAAGTGGTATCAGATCTTGTAGCCGAACATTGATTTTCTCATCTGGTTTCGCCTGGGCTAATTTGTTGAATAACATAAGTACTGAATGCCTGAGAAGGTAGAACTCGTTAAAGGTGAAGTTCGTAAGCATAACCTCTATTTTCACCTTCAGCAAATATTTCCCATCATGAAATTCGGTTATGCAAAAATTCCGGAAGTCAATAGCCTCCACGTTTGGCTGGAGCACCAATTCTTGCTTCTGGATTCAATCATCCGGCGGATCACCCCAGCAAGAATTAAAGTAACAGTTTCTTTTGTTCTTCCGACGAGTCACACAATATGAAAGGAAGTGTGTTATCAGACTCGGCATACTGAGTAGATATCGTGACCGATGTCTTCGGTGGCTCGAAATAGCAATCTTCCTCATCATTCTCCCATTAATTTGTTGAAACCAAACAAGATACAATTTTTTTACGAGTTACCGAAAAACATGTTGCTTCTTAAATATATTTTTGAAAAATTTCGGGGGGGGGGGGGCTTTAGCCCCCTAGCCCCCCCTCTGGCTACGTGCCTGCCTGTTAACCTGATGCACGGGCTTGTTAGCGATAACGGAGCTTGAAATTAGGTTCATAAAAACAGACGCGACAAATTTTCAATACGTATTGACTCGTGGTCATCGATACTAGTCGGATTAGTCGTATTGGGGCTAATTTCCGATCAACTATTCATTTTTACGGCTATGTTTTCTCGACCCTCTCATTCTGCTACTATCGACAGAAGGCTGATAGCACCCAGTCGTCGCCGGTCTAAGGACCAAATGTCATCAATAGACTTAGACTCGCGTGGAGGCATGAGATAGGAAACTTATAAGAATTTTGTTATCCCACCGTTTGACGACCTTCGTGCATTTTAAAGTCATTTTTCATCAAAAATACAAATTTGATTTTGAAATTTTCCCTTACTCCTCCTTTGAGAAATTTTCATTTCAGTTTATATGGGAATTTGCTGTGTGGTCGCACTACTCAAACCCGTAGCTCCGGAACCGGAAGTCCAATAAAAAAAAATGTAAGGATGCTTGTGATGGACAAACAATAGATTATATCCATATCAGCTACAATTTGGCTTTTTGCGTATCCAAAAGCATTCTTCGTTTATTTAGTGCGTATGATGATGTGAAATTTAGCATCTCAGTTTACTTTGCCTTGGAATTATACCGAACAACGCTGAACCAAGCGGCAGCAGTGGTTTCCGACTATTGAATCCTTTGAACTGGGACAGGACCTGTGGTCTTCTGGCACCCTTTGCGGACTATTAGTATTGCGCCCCTTTCATGTTTATCTTTTGGTTATCTTTTTTAGTTCGTTAGTTTTGAACAACAGTTAAGTGTGTATATGAAAATGGCATACTTATCCTGATTTAATTTGACTTAGTTCGAATCAGATCAAGATTCAGTACTCCCCTAAGGATGGCGTCTGTAGCAAGGGTAAACAAGGGTCCCCTAAGGATGGTATCTTTAACAAGGGCGAAAAGTAGAGAGTATGTAATAGAAAAGATCTTTTAGAATCCTATTGGGCGAGCATCTTTGGCAGTGGGAATAGGATAGGAAAATGCAAGAGGATTTGGTTGTCGGAGTTGGTAAAAAGGTGGGAAATGAAAAGGAAGCGGAAAATATGGAAAGTGGGACAAAGATAAGCTGGTGATGTGCCGGTGATGGACCAAAAGGTCTCTTGGGTTTTGACCGTGGAAGTGAACACATCGCATTCCGATATTAATTGAAAGTCGTCAGAAAATTGTGAACGGTCTGACCGCCCTGGAAAGCTCCGATCACTGTGTTAATAATGTCAGTTAATAGAAAAGGATCGGCAACTGCCTGTTTCGCACTGACTGGTGTATCCAGTACGGCTAACCGTAAAGGCGTTATCTGACAGGCTGACGTCGCGGGTCCATGCTGCCGAATGCAGTCTTTCATTCCGCCCGCTAATTGTCAAGGACGACCACGTGATTCGTTAGCCCGCATAAGATCACCATCGTCAGAACATCGAAGCAGGAGAGAAAGCCCGAGACACCGTTGAATATCCATCGTTTCCTAACCACGCCATCACGCCACCCGTAAAATAATTGACCGAAGATGCAAAAGGAAAAGGTTCGAAGGAATTAAATGAGGATAAAATTTTGTAAAGAGTGAGTAAATTATATATTGTATCGTTACCAAATATTATAAATAACAATATAGTCCACTCTTGCAAATCTCATACGAATCATAGAGGATACAAAACGTACGCCGCCAGCATTCTAATCATTCATTTTTAGCTTACCTGCGTTTAGTGTGTACTGTGAAATAACCTGTCATAATCTAAGACAAGACATGATAATAGGGGGGGGGCGTTTTTGTTCCAATTTTACGTCAGAATGTTCCAGCTCCTGATTGGTAGATTCAGACATTTTGCACCGTACGCAATGTTACTGCAGGGCAGCGATGCCAGATTCTCGCGACATTAAATCCGTAGATTTGCTCTGCACTCAACAAAGAAACAAAAGTATTCCAAATTAGGTTTTACACCATCCGACATAACCCCATAAAATGATGAACTTCGTTTGACAATTCTCGGTGGTTTGTTTACATAGGAGTTACGTGAGATTTTTTCGCAAAGATTTTTTCTAAGTCCATGTAAACAGTACAAGCGAACCGTCAAAAATGAATACATTAATTCATTTGTGACGTCAGCGTAGAGTATTCAATAGTGTTTTTCACCCCATTTAGCGATTATGTGTCCAAACTCAATTTCAAGTTAAAGTTATATTCATTAATGAATTGATATTTAGTACTCTACAAATGCTTCTTACTAGTAGGCAGCATTTTCAATACACAACAGCAGTAAAAAGCATTTTTATAATAGCAATCCAACCGACTTAGTTAAGACGCACTGTTTAGGCCTATATGTAACCTAAAAATTAGCAATGCTGAAAAATTTCACAATGGATGAAAAGTATTTTTTTAGTTCTTGGAGCATGTGATTCAAATGATTTCTGTACAATTCAATCCACATTGTCCTTGTAAAGCTTCAAATTTTATATGACAATATCTATAGAATTCTTCAGTCTAGTCGAGGGTTCTAACGTCGCTCATGTTGTTCGTTCAGGAACCATTCTTGTTAGTTTTACAGTAAGAATAAAAGCTTTCAAAATATTTTTTATGCCAGTAATTGTGAGATATCGTGATATTAGTTTCGTTCCTTTGCACAACAAATTCGTATCGCACCTTCGAGCGTTATATAGAACAACAAATTTGAAATCCCATTGCTTGGTTTCAACCGATTTAACGTGAGATATCTCTCTGGTTATTCTTTTTTAGCCATCGTTATCTGCCCTTTTCGTTTCGTTTCACTTAATCGTACGCTGCCTGGAAATTCACAATCGGATGGTGAGTCCGCTTGTCGTATTTTCGAAATTTGTCCAAGATCCCCGACTATGTACGGGGAACGTGCCATTTGAGCCTATATATTCTGATTCCTGAAGATATATCGCAGAGTAAACGTCTGGTCCGTCGTAAATCGTCTGTTTTGGTATTCACCGTCACCCAATTCAGCCAACGGGCGCAGTCTTTTAAACAGAACAGGTTATTCATAGGCGATATTGAGGATTGTTATGCGATATTAAGGATCATGCAGTGGATTGCTTCGTACTTCTTGTCACTCCCGACTTTTAGATGTTCGAACGGTATTTTGTTATTGCCATCTGGCCACTTATTCTTAATACTTATTGGTGATTGTGTTATCCCTAATTTTTGTTATATTGTTCGTTTATATGACGCTATTCAATGCGGAGTCATTGCCTTTTATATATTTACAACAAATAAAGATTTTTTCAATAGGCTAGTATTAATTCCCTCGCGCGCAATCAACTATAGCGCGAGGAGCTTTTTGCGTTGTTGGGGGCATTTGTAGCAATGCCTGACGGTCATTCAGTCTGCTTCTTTGGTCGTCACTTCGTCCATGCTAACAACGCAGCAGTTGCCTTGAATTTAACGGTCGGTTGGCTTTGTATGCTTCTTCGATTTGCTAACTACAGTCGTGAAACCTTCCGAAACGTCCCACATCAAATTGTACCACGGAAAAACGCTGTAAAAATTACCTAGTTTGTCCGTAGTGCCTGCTGTATTTTTCGATGGGCCTTAGTTCTGGTTCATTTCCTTGGGTACGAAAGTAGCCCCGTTGGCTTCGTATCATTCCAGGACAACATTTGAATAGTGGCTCGAAGCTAGATTGGGCCAGAAAATCGTAGGACCCTCGGGTTGTTTCAACAGAGGAAACAGACGCTTCTGAAGACACTCCTTGTGATAGATCTCCTCGTTTACAGTCTCGGTAGTCAGGAAAGGCGTACTCCGTTTGCCAAAAACGCAAATCGCTTGATAAATCATGTATTTATTGGCAAACTTTGAAAGTTTCTGCTTCCTTACTTCCTCCGGAACATCAAATTTGTGCTGGGTGGTGAAGAATAGTTGCCCCGGAAGCTACAGAATGTCCGCCTTGACGCAAGTCTTATCATCCATGATGAGGCTTCGTCAGCATCTGGGTGTACAGTTTTCGCGTCCATGACTTTCCCATCATATTTTTCCGTTCGTCACGATTTGAAGCCTTCTGCACTTTGTACTTTGTCACTCGCGGTCTTTGGCTCTCTGAACCAAAGACTTGGACAGATTCAACTTTTTGGGCACATCCCTGACCGAAGCATTGGATTAAGCTTAAACTCTTTCACTACACGTTTGTGATCCTGACCACTAATAGAACATCCATTCTACCTGCATTTCTCCTTCCATTCGATGCTCACAGTTTAGTAGTACCTTTTAATCATACGACTCACGGTTGATTGCACAATTCCCAATTGTTTTCCGGTGTCCCGATGAGTGTCGCAAAATGAGTTCGCGACGTTGCTTTTCGTTCCAATTTTCGAAAAACTGACAGCTAAAGACGCCGAATTACTGAATAAAGCCTCGCCATCTTATCCCAACTAAATAAAATGGTTTTCTGCAAACTAGCACCACTGTCACAGCGTTAACTTTTGTTGACTCGTACACTACAGTTACCGAAAAGTTGCAACGTCGATAATTTTTTCATCATGAAGTGCTGTGTGAAGTTTTGTACCTATGAAACTACCACCGGTTTTAAAAATATTGGTTTTTTCGCTTCCCGGTAAACTACAACCTTCATGCGGATTGGGTTCGGTTCTGTGGTTTACCAAAAAATTACAACATAACGGATAGCTGCAATAGTTAAAGCAGCTTTTAGTAGGCACCGTAATGATAAAAGTTATATGTTTTATCTTGCCTTAGAGATTCGATTCAGAAATTTATTCCAAATATTTTAACTCACTGTCACAATAGTTTACAAAATTCATTTGACAAGTCTAACAAAAAATTTGACAAGTCTTCTGCTCGATTGGAATGACACTGACAGATAAATGGTAAACAAACGATTGACGTGACGAGTCTTTATCCAGAGGGATTCAGCGTCGTTCTGGCAGCGATAAAAATACTGTGTAATAAATACTTTCTAAACTACTTCTTCCCACATTTTCAAGAGAAAACATCCCGATGTGTTGCTTTGTGCAGCGTTTTTTCATGATGCAATTTGATGAATCTTTACCTACCATTTGCATCTTGTTGGGCGGTGCTATTTGTTGCTATAAAAGTACTGGATGTAATCGTTGATGATTCAATATAAGATTTTGGTTTAGCTGTCGTTGCGGGTTGGACCACTGCTTACGTTTTAGCTTTCGGAGTTGAAGTCGAGATTTTTTTTGGTTATGGCAAAATTCAATGTATGCCTGCCGCGCTGGAGGAAATATTGCAGTTGTTGTCCTTAGTTCGTTTGAAGCAGCGCGTTCATTCAGTTATTTTCGATTCAAATTCAACTTCATAGATTACACAATTCACTTTTTCTCGAATATGTAACAGATGCCACCTTCTGCTTTTAATTCCACAGAGCTGATATATAAGGGACCATTCATAAATTACGTAACGCGTTTAGGGGGGGGGGGGAGGGGGTACGAGAAGTTGTGACATGTTGTTACATATGGGGGAGGGGGAGTGGGCTAGATCGTTACGTAACATGTTTCTACTGAACAAAAAAAAATTTTTTCGAGGAATTTGTTACGTAATAGGGGAGGGGGGATAGAGAAATTTGTGACAATTTGTTACATGGGGGGAGGGGGGAGTCAATTTTGGGCAATTTTCGCGTTACGTAATTTATGAATGGTCCCTAACATGTGAATGTTTTGGTATGTGAAAGCATTGATATTGCCTCTTAGCTGAAGGCTTTAGACTCTGCTTTAAACTTCAGTCAAGATGCAGATTAAAGAATGAATAAGGCGTTGAAACTGAATCCTGGTTGCGATTATAGCAGCAGAAATGGGCAACAAAGGATTTTATACCACTGTTTTCCATAGTTGTTCGTAGAATTGAAACGTAACAGTTTGTTGGTTATATGTGCCAGTTGGATCCATTTTCCAGGGTAACTAAGAAAGGAATGGAGTGTTGTATCCGCATTCTCACAACCCGGACAGCGTAGGAAATGGGGAACAAATTCCTGAACACGTCTTTATCGGAGACAACTTCATCGTCTTGCGACATGAATCTACGGATAACGCCGTCAGGTGTACCAGGAGACAAATCATGTAGTCTTCCGTTGATTGCACCGCCCTCCTTGTAGACGGGGACCTTAATCTTAACTTAATCCTGTTCATAAAGATGTGTCATGCTGTTACTGGAGATAAATTGATCTAGTGAGGCACGAGCTATGCAAACCAGAGCCAAATTTCGAACATGTTGAAGCTGATTAACGTTATATCTGGCAATACACATATTCCCTTTTAACGTGACGTTGGTTGCTGGAAGATTTAGCTAACTCTAATTTCTTTAGTAATAAAAGTTTTTCCTTATCGTGTTGTTGATCGCTTTCACGCGTCATTCATGGCAAAGATTTTCTCATTTTTGTTGTACCCTCATTCGTACGATGTGGACGACCATATCGCTCCTTTTTTTTACGTATAACCGCTGTGAGCATTCGCCTTCTAGTTTGGTCAAGTACAAATCCCACACACTACCAGAACATGGTCAGAAGCGACGTTCGTTTCTCAGAAGGTCCTGACATCAATGACATCGGAGAAATACCGAGCTGATTTTGGATCGCGTTTTTCCATTCGGGATTTCCAGTTGTGCTTCTCAATAGCATTTCGTCTTAAAAAGTGCTACAGATATTCATATTTACATCGGGCCGCGCCGAGGTTGGTCAACCAATATTTCCAACTATCAAATACAACTGTCACGATACTCAGTGTCCTTTTTGCTTTTGCCTGAACCAGCGCGAATCGATCGACAAATCAGCTGTCAGGCTGCGTGCACGAATCAAATATACGTATTAATACAGTTATCTGGATCCAAGATATCGATTCATCAACAGAGGGGAGAAAACGTTGCTTGAATTCTATAAAATAAACAATTTATCATTTGCAGATGAGACAATAAATTAAATGCTATTCAATACGACTTTACTGGATTTATTGATTTGAACTACATATAATTTCCCCGACTCATTATCGCCGAAATGCGGTATAAGTTTTGGAAGGCGTTTTATAAAGCAGGGTCTATATTCTCGAGTTGAATTTTCGATCGCTGGTATTTATTATCGCACAACGTGGTTTTGCGGATTCTCCATTTTGTTAAGATGATTATCCAATAGAAAAAATAACTGTCGATCATTGGCAACCTTCTTCAAAAGTACACTGAGATAAATCCGTAGATTTCCGTAGAAAAAATTGCATTTCCGTAGATTTTATCTACGGATCCGTAGATCCGTAGAAAACCTCCAAATCCGTAGATCTACGGAGATTTCCGTAGATCTGACATCGCTGCTGCAGGGATAGCGAAATGATGTTTGGCAGTGTTGCTATATTTGTAGGAAAATATTGTAATTACTTTTGACAAGTTAAAAGAGTAAAAATGATAAAATTGAGCAGAAATTATGCGGCAAAGTAATACAGTATCTACCACACATTTGCCGTATACATGGTTAATTAATTTTAACAAAAATAAGATTGCAACCAAACCATAATCTAAAATTTGTCAGAAAATAGCTTTATCAAACCGTATTAAACATCCATGACATGAAAACGGTGCCCTTCATCAATGTAATGAATTCATGATTGTATGCATTAAAAAAATCAACAAGAATCCATTTTCATTAATAAAAATAGCAACACCGTTCGGAAGATTTCGGCAGGGTGAAAAAAGAATGCCGAAGGAAAAATAAGAAGCCGATTGTCACGTCTTGTCTTAGGTCATAATCTCTTAGGTCATAATGAAATCGATTGCAGGGATGCCAGGTGTACAGATTCTGTGCTACAGAGTTTTTCAATGTGCTGCACCGATTTTTAAAACTGCGCAGAATTCCACAGTTCTCGACAAACATATGATAACGACGTAAAAGCCAACTGTCAAAATTCTCTTTGAAGGGAAATTCCGCACAAATCGTTAGTGGTCGAACACAGTTCATAGTATTTAATAAAAGAGAAAACTTTTGTTTACTACCAACATCTGTGGTGGCGAGTATCCGTTTGTCCGGAATTTTCACTCAAAGTGAATTTTGACAGGTGGTTTATAAGCCCTTATCATATGTTTGTCGAGAGTTTTCTGTTATTATTACTCACCTCCCACCAACCTGGACTCCGCACTTTTAAAGTGCGAGAAATCAAACTACTAATGAAAGTTGCGAGCTGCAAAAACACATACATTTCAAAAGACAGAGATGGTATTCTCATAGACAGGCCAGTCGAACTAACCAGTCTTTGAGAAGAATTCATTAGAAGAATGTTAGGTGCGCTGTGCAGTTCGAATCCACATTTTATTGCCACAAGCAATGTGTACAGATTTCCGCAATGTTCTGTAATAATGCACAGGCTAGCACAGATTTTGACCCTGTGTTATTGAAACAAACTAAAAACATCGCGACTTGTTTTGCGATTAACTTACGTTAGAGTAGCTACAGATGGAAACCTATCAATATGTTGGCTCAATATTTTAAAATTTATCGCAGTTATTTAGTTTGTTTTACAGATCATTTCCGCATATGGCAACTGTTTATGTACACATTGGATGAAATTAATGACTCTTGATATTGTCAAATCAAATGTCAAATGTAATGTGAACATAGTATAAAGCACAAATTTTTACATATGCTGCGCACAGATTTCCAAAAATCTTACCTGGCATCCCTGATCAATTGAGTCAGCAGGTTTCTTTCTGTTTGAATGCTGGACTTCAACGCGCTAATTTGATTTTGCTTTATCCGCATTTTCTTTTATATGTCGCGATTCTGCTCTTTAACTAAGATAAGCCTTACTTCTACTTCATATGCAACGCGTCTTCGAAACAGATGCTATTCTCATCTTCCATAAGATGAACATTAGAGTGACAAGAAAAAAACGACCCCTATCGACCCACCGGTGAGTCGATTCCTAGTACCATCAGGAGTATTTGCTCTAAATTTGAAGCAAATCGGACAAGTTTATCTACCGGACCAACGTGCCTAATGTTGGTATGGGATTTTCGACAATTTATATGGAGAAACCCATTAGCTCACATTTTCGTCGCTAGGTGGCACTATTAGCATCGTATTATCACTGTAAGCGAAAATAAGAAAGAAAATTTAATTGTCTACAAATTTGTCGAAAACTGCTAGTCAATATGGCTTTGTTGAAAAAAGTTATTAAATGTTTAACGAAGTGATGTCTGAGTCAGTTTTGCATGGGGCCTAGCAGTGCATGGTTATGTATCAGTACTCCATCCTCACGAACTAAACAATTTCGTGAAAAAATGGTTAGGTTTAGCTCAATAGCATGTTCAGAAGAATTATAGTAAACAGAGTTAAAAATAATCGAAGCTCTTTTTTGACGGCTGAAAATGAAGCTGACGCGACTCGCGGTGAATAGAACAAATATTCATTCAAATATCCATCCTTATTCATTCAGTTGAATATCGTACAATATATTCTTTTCACTAATTATCTAGGAAAATATTTTCAAATGCCGGTAAAGCATATGAAACAACAATCATCATCGCTTACATTGTGCCAGGGCCTACTTTGATGCATTTGATTCGTTGCTACACGGTCGCATCGTGTAATAATCGATGACGAATGAAAATCTGCATGGATGAATGGGCGGTTTGTTCGTTTGACGTTTTCAGTTGCGTCACTGAATATTGAAAATGAATGCGGCTGAATATGATCAATTTTCATTTAATGAATTTGAATATTTTTAGCTCTGATGGTAAATAATACGAGTGATGTTTCGGTTGGAACATTTTAATTCCACCTGTGACAGCATAGAGGGCGCCAACACTAACTTTTCAACAGTAAGAGATAGAAATCAGGTGTCTTCTATAAAGTTGTAGAACAGATATTTTTCAGTAATTCTTCCGAGCATCTCAATATTATATCTCTCTTCCATCAAAAGTTAGTGTTGGCGCCCTCTATGCGGTCACAGGTGGAACTAAAATGTTCTAACCAAAAGATAATTTCTATCATGTACTACAATTCTTCTGAACATACTATTCAGCTAAATCTAACTATTATTTCGCAAAAATGTATAGTTCGTGGAAATCGAGTACTAATACACAACCATGCAACCATGCTAGGCCCTTTGCAAAACTGACTCAGACATCACTTCGTTAAAAGTTTAATAATTTCTTTCAACAAAGCCGGATTGACTAGCAGTCTTCGACAAAGTTGTGGACAATTAATTTTTTTTTACTTTTATTTACAGTGATATTACGATGCATATAGTGCCACCTAGCAACGAAAATGCGAGCTAGTGGGTTTTCTCCATGTAAATTGTCGAAAAATTCCATACAAACTTCTGGCACGTTGGTCCTGTAGCTAGACTTGTCCGATTTGCTTTAAATTTGGAGCAAATACTCCTTGTTGGACTAGGAATCGACTCAGGGATGGGCCGATAGAGTTTTCAAAAATTCATTATTTTTCTGGGCAGTCTAATGAACATCATTGGTTGCACATTCGGGTGCAGAAGGTGATTCTGGAACACCGGGAAAAAGAGATGGGTGAACATTGAGCTATAACCTAAGATTAAAACATTTTTAATGCAAATTCGTGAAATCAATATGAATTATCGCTTACCCTTGTCTTTGAATACCGGAAATGCAGGGAGAAAATAACGCTATTTTTGCTTGGAGAAGGATTGCAGAAAATTTTACCCAGGCATCTACTTCGCTGTATTTCAATTGTCATCCAAAGTATTTTGGCACACTATTCAAGGGTTCACTTTACAACAAAAAAAATTAAACTTCACTTTACTCTTTACTAACCAGGGCTGGAAACGTGACTTTTTTATGGACGTCATAAGCTTACAAACTTTCACGCTGCTGCCCGAGCAGGAAAGTCATAGACGAATTTCATGGTTGGTGTACGTATGAATGTCGTTCAATGAATGTAATCTCTTTGGTGTGCGTGAATGCCGCCACACAGCAGTTTTGTTTCCCACCACCAAGGCTGGAAGAAGTCATTTCGAATTTCATTTTAATGCGAAAGTTCGGGAAAAAACCAATACGACAGCACCGATGCTAGTTTGACTTCGGCTGCTGTGCATGTAAACGGACGAGAGAAAAGCAAAAACGTTCGTGCTGCTGATCGTGCCTGTTACATGTTCGTGAAAGTTCGGTTATTCGGCTTGCTGCCGTAGTTGGGTTTCGTTCGCTAGCTGTTGCGAATGTATGTGAATGGCTCGTGTGTTTTACTTGCATCATCCGTTGCATTGGAACTGTTGCAAATAAATTTCATAGCAGCGGCTCAAAATGAATGTAGTGAACGACATTCATGGCTCATATTTGCAAGATTGGAATGTGCGGCAGTTCGTTTTTCGCTTGCTATAGGAAAGGACTGCAAGCAAAATGTTAGCGGTCACATAGTATCGTTGAAAGGAAAGTTGTTGGCCATTGAAAATCTATAGTTTTGTATATTTACAATTCGCTGATGCGTCAAAATAGAAATATTTTCAACTTTTTAGTAATGAGTTTTATATTGAAGGAGAAGTTGTTGGTCGTTGAAAATCAGTAGTTTTGTACATTTACAATGCGCAGGGGGTCTGCCGATGCGTGAAAATGGAAATGTTTTCAGTTTTTTGGTAATGAGTTTTATATTGAAGGGGAATTCGTTGGCCGTTGAAAATCAATAGTTTTGAACATTTACAATGCGCAGGGGGTCCGCCGATGCGTCAAAATGGAAATGTTTTCAGCTTTTTGGTAATGAGTTTTATATTGAAGGAGAAATTGTTGGCCGTTGAAAATCAATAGTTTTGTACATTTCCAATGCGCATGGGAGTTCGCCGATGCGTCAAAATGGAGAAGTTTTAAACTTTTTAGTAATGAGTTTTATATTGAAAGGGAAATTGTTGGCCATTCAAAATCAATAGTTAAGTAATAATAGTTAAATTATGCGTAAATAACCACAAAACTGCTTTTTAGTTGAACAACAGTCTAACTAGTGGAGGTCTAACTAAAACACGGTCCAGTCAAAGAGTGACGAACCAGAGAATAAACCCCAATAAAAAAAAATATACACAAACTTTAACCCAGTCCAACGATTCCACATATTGTTTGGATGATACCCTGAACAGGTCGTTAGCCTCTTGGATTATTAGATGTTTATTAGGGAAGACTGTACAGATTTTTTTTATTAGGATGCACATTTCCAACAAAGCTATCTGACAGCTCTGGAAAATTTTAATATGGAATCAAGATGTAAATGTTAGAAAGGTGTGAACATTGTCGCGTCTGGGTCAGGGTTACCATGTTCACAGATTTTTCTGTAATGTCACAGATTTTTTTCACAATTTTTGATCACAGATTCTTTTTCACATATGACAGATTTTTTGCATTTTGTCATCACAGATGGTAAAAACATTTTTTTCGCCGAAACACAGATGTCAATGTGGCATCCCTGGTCTGGCTGTGTTTCTTGATAGCCAAATTGTTCGATGTTAGGTCAACACTAAGACAAGACGTGACAATCGGCTTCTTATTTTTTCTTCGATATTCTTTTCGCGCATTTTCTTCCTGCCATCTTCCGAACAGTGTTGCTATTTTTATTAATGAAAATGAAGGCTTGTTAATTTATTTTATGCCGGCAATATTTTGTATCTTGAATCCACTATATTGGTGAATGGCACCGTTTTTCTATATCATGGGTGTTTAGTAAGGTTTGATGAAGCCATTTTCTGAAAAATTTTAGATTATATTGTGGTTTCTGTCTTATTTTTGTTAAAGATAATCAACCACGTATACGGTAAATGCATGATAAATACTTGTTTCACTTTGCCGAACAATTTCTTTTCACTTTAGTCATTTTTTCTTCTTTAACGGACCACTTCAATATAAACTGTGGTGATTCTGTACCTGAATTATTTTATGTTTTACTCGTTTGTGACAATCTAAATTGCGTCCAAATTTCCTCAATACCTAAAACAAAGTGTAACAAACATTTAAAAATAGTCGTTGAATAAAAATACTTATCCGTTATGAAGATTTCCTGTCCGAAAAATTGTAAGTGCAGTTCAGATCGATTGACTATGGCGCTCTCTGACACTGCAGCTTTCTGGACAATTTATCTACATAACCGCATAATCTAAAACACTCAACATACCTTGATCCCTTCGTAGTAAGTAGAGGGAACTTTTAAAATCTACCGTTCCTTGAAAAATAGCACGGAAACCGGAATTACCTGTCCGGAAGTTTTTGGTAAACGCATGTTTGTTTACATGCACTTCGGCAACACTATGGCATACGCGAAGATTTTTAGTCACTATGTGATAATAAGCTAAATGTGGTCACAATTGAATATTCAATCTTTCGAATGACATATATGACAATATAGTCAAGTGTGTATGTGAGATAAATCATCGAGAGTGGATTTTATTCCGGAAGTAACAATGTAGGCAAGCATTTACCTCATTTTTATGAAATAAATTAATGTATACATGCCAGCATAATTGACCATTCGCTTTCGATCGTTTCTTACAGTGTGAAAACAGCTTGCATAAAATCAAATCCCATGGCCAGCTAGCTGTAGATTCGCTTGTTTGTTGATAAAAATGACATGACTTCCATTGACGTCAAGACCTATATCTAGCAAGCAAATTGAAAAGGGTTTATATCAATTTTAGGAAATCGATGTGGTGAAAAATAAAGAAATGCTTTAGTTGATTTTTCAAATTCAATCAAAGCGCAATGTTGAGTAGACAACACGAGCACTAACGACTAATTTCTTCACTGTATGAAAACCGGTTTTCGCTGCAAACCAGTTTTCGGGTTGCTGGTGACCAATTAGCCGAAAACCGGTTTTCATCCAAGTGAAGAAATTGGCCGTAACAGTTATAAATGTTACCAAAACAACAGTCATGAGTAATAGGTATCTTTTATATCTTTTCGGGATAACGGATCGTAAGAAACTAGATGAAGTACACTTATGAAAAACTCAGAAAATGTTTAGTATGGAGGACAATGTATACATTTTACATTTTTGGCGTGGGTCGTCGCGATGAACATCGAAAAAAATCAGTGAAAATATTCTATAAACATGGTGAATGTGGTATACGATTACGATTACGCTCCTAGGTCGTATGGAAAGAAACGTCAGAATGTATCACTTAGGTATGTATAATGCATATACTGAAAAAAAAATATTTGTGTGCAGACAACCCTCCGGATGTCGCGTAGTGCACTGAGTGCAGAGTGTTCTGAAATTCAGGTAAAATCGTTATAAAAACTCAGGTGGTCACCTACGTAAAGATAATCGTGCGACTGCTGGGGGATGAGGAAGAAAGCCATTCTATTGAAATCATTAGTCGTTAGGCAGGGCTCAATGAACGTAAATGAAATCAATATTGGTTCCAATGTTCCATGCGAAAAGAAGTTTCTGTTTTCATAGATTTCGATCGAATGAATGAAAGTCCTCTGCAAGGTTCTTCAGAGTTGGCCACATAATCTCGAATTCTCACGAAACTGCCAAAAACGGTTCCAAGTGAAATTCATTTGGGTTTTTATACACGATTTTTGATGCAACTAGCCACATGAATCTAGAGGGATTATATACACGATATGTTGATGCGATATTATTGAATTTACATGAATATGGTTGAAATGACCCTCGAATTGGGTCAAATATTTGTATAAATCAGTAATCAATTATCGCTTGCAGGTGGTTTGGTAGAAATCAATTGATAATTGAGAAAACTAGAGACAACTCTGTAAGTAAAACGGATTTTTAGGGCGCAACTGACAGCATAAACAAATCTCTAAGCTGAGAAAAGGACCAACATGTTCGAGCGGAAGATGTTGCGAACCGTTTATGGTGAACTTCAGTGCATGAGCAAAAATATAGCCGTCTTTGTTACACATAGCGCTTTACACACTGTGTAAAATCAAAAATTGGTCAGTCTTTAGTTGTTGTACCGAATATAGGTATACAACCTAACATTGCGTGCTTAGTAAAATAATACATAAATATCGGAATAAAATCGAATAGAACATGAGATCTAGAATATACCGTCAAAATCATTTTGTATTGCAAGACAAAGAATGTAAAACAGATGAAATATGTTCTTGGCTTCAACATGATGATGAATGCATGATTGAAATAATATTGCATCCGAATCGTATCAATCGCCGTTCATTGGACTATGTACATTGGAATGCATCGCCATTGGGCTATACATTGGAACACGTCGATTTTCTATTATAACAAACATTTTTAATAAACTGGTTGAATGATATAAATTATCCCTGGTTTACATCAGATTACTAGTAATCCTAGTAATCTAGTAATCCGATTTTTGGTTCAATTTTGAAGACGATTGCTTTGAAACTAGTTAGGTTCGCAACTAAATCAGTTTTAGTCTCCAGCAAATACTACATAATATATGTGTGGCACCTCCATGTGACGTTGGATAATAGCAAATGTCAAATATGAAGTTTGCATCATAGTAAGAACACTATCTTAATTTTCACTGAACAGGTTATGCATATGGGTGAATACAAAAGGACATTTTCTAATGTAACCCTAGATTTTTTGCTCCGCGTGTCTTGTCAAAACCAACAGTGTTCCTAGTATACTTTCGCTGTCAGTATATTTTTTTCATTGAAGTGGTCCCTTAACGATAATAATTTTATTTGTCAAAAGTAATGACAATCTTTTCTATAAATATTGCAACACTGCCAAACATCATTTCGCTATCTCTGCAGTAACATTGCGTACGGTAAAAAAGTCAGAATCAACCAATCAGGAGCTAGACTATTCTGACGTAAAATTGGAACAAAACGCCCCCCTATTGTCATGTCACGTGTTATTGAATCGTGTGAACGCTGTGACATCGAGATATTACAAATTTACATATATTCAGTTTTAAATTTTAGCGAACTCTGTGTTCACGAAGGACTACCCTCCAATGATCATTCTCTTGCATAGACCGTTTACAATATTAAATTATAGTCTCATCAAACAGCAAGTGGCATAAACCCCAATATGATAACGGATAAGATTTTTACATATGTGACGCCAGTGTTTTGGTTTTACATCCGACAGGATTGGGATGGCGTAAATACTACATCATTCTAAAAAACAAATCATTAATTGGAACAAATTGATTTGAATATAACAATTTAGCATTTTCAAGTTTTCTGAGTTTTTCAGAGTTTGCCACCAATAATCTTATTATACACATGCCTACACCTTATGATGATTACCTTGAAACGACTTTGTGTTTGTCAAATTGGTCACTCTTCGCATTTTTCTTTTGATACGCAATTCTCACTTCGACATAGATCTTTCATGAGGGCCTAAATCAGTGATGCCGCAAGTCCAGATTTATGTAGAAAGGTACAGATTTCTGAAGCATTTTTGGCACAGATTCTGTACGGTACCCGAATAAACATCTAATGATCCAAGAGCCTAACGACCTGTTCAGGGTATCATTCATACATTATGTGGAATCGTTGGACTATGTGGGTTAAAGTTTGTGTATAATTTTTTTTATTAGGGTGCAGATTACAGATTTTTGTAAAAAAGTACAGATTGGTACAGATTTTTTACATTACAGCAAGGTAAAATAATTTAACTCTGCGATGCATCCCAGTAAACAGTTGAGTTAGGCAGCAGTGATGGCAAGAATCTGAAGTGGAGCTGGTACTGATTGAGCTTGAACTGAAGCTGACATTATAATGCAATATGCGAGAAACATGCTTCTAGCAAATCAAAGGGATGATGTCTAATAAAAGCTGAGCGAATCTTCTCGGAGTGCATACGTTTACTCTGACGTACTCCATTTGAATTCCTGCAAGCCGGTTTCTCGCATCTTATTGATATTTCCAACCCCTTCTCAGCTTCTCGTCGCTACTCTGTTGGCCACCATTGGTTGGCAAACAAAGTGGCAGTGAAAATTTGAGCTGGAGCTGATATTGACATTACCCAGTCAAACTCATCCAGAATTCTAACTGGTTTCCCACACTACTTTTAAAGTGAACGGCAAGTTACGGCGCCGCCTTTTAGTTTGCTGGGTTCTTGCGGAATTCCAGCTCAAATAAAACAACCGAGTCAGAATGTCTGGTTTGATTTCCCCGAATGGAAAATATGTAGAAGAAAAATGATTTTTTTAACAACCTCGTTATTGTTTGGGTACATAATCCGGTCCTTCTTTCGATAGAAGAGTGCAGATAGAAAGGATCCCGGTACAGATTTAATTGTGGCAATACTGGCCTAAATCGCTAATGTAAGAAAACCGAGTTTTCGCTACTATGATATTATGCGACTAAAATACTGCAAGGTAGCGGTAAAAATGATCGAAAACATTTCCTTTTGAGATTTCCACTATGGAAATATGCCAAAATGTTATGGTGGATTATGAAAAAAGAATATTTTTGTTCATTTAATTGTTTCTTATGTATTGGCACAAAATTATTAATGAAACTATTTATTTTCCTGATGAAAGGAGAAAAATAATGAAAATTTTGTCTTGCAACACCATCATTCTGTAACTTGATTATGCTACTACCGCATAAAAAAGTTTCCATTATGTCACATTGGTGGTTGCCCGTGTGTATTGTAAATGTCCAAAACTATTAATTTTTAACGGCCAACAACTTCTATTCATTTTCAATGGCCAACAATTTCCCCTTCACTATAAAACTCATTACTAAAAAGTTGAAAACATTTCCATTTTGACGCATCGGCGGACCCCCCTGCGCATTTTAAATGTCAAAACTATTGATTTTCAACGGTCAACAATTTTCCCTTCAATGTAAAACTCATTACTGAAAACTTGAAAACATTTCCATTTTGACGCATCGGCGGACCCCCCTGGGCATTGTAAATGTTCAAAACTATTGATTTTCAACGGCCAACGAATTTCCTTCAATATAAAACTCATTACTAAAAAGTTTAAAACATTTCCATTTTCACGCATCGGCAGACCCCCTGCGCATTGTAAATGTACAAAACTACTGATTTTCAACGGCCAACAAGTTCTCCTTCAATATAAAACTCATTACCAAAAAGCTGAAAACATTTCCATTTTGACGCATCGGCGGACCCCCTGCGCATTGTAAATGTTCAAAACTATTGATTTTCAACGGCCAACGAATTCCCCTTCAATATAAAACTCATTACCAAAAAACTGAAAACATTTCCATTTTCACGCATCGGCAGACCCCCTGCGCATTGTAAATGTACAAAACTACTGATTTTCAACGACCAACAACTTCTCCTTCAATATAAAACTCATTACTAAAAAGTTGAAAATATTTCTATTTTGACGCATCAGCGAATTGTAAATATACAAAACTATAGATTTTCAATGGCCAACAACTTTCCTTTCAACGATACTATGTGACCGCTAACATTTTGCTTGCAGTCCTTTCCTATAGCAAGCGAAAAACGAACTGCCGCACATTCCAATCTTGCAAATATGAGCCATGAATGTCGTTCACTACATTCATTTTGAGCCGCTGCTATGAAATTTATTTGCAACAGTTCCAACGCAACGGATGATGCAAGTAAAACACACGAGCCATTCACATACATTCGCAACAGCTAGCGAACGAAACCCAACTACGGCAGCAAGCCGAATAACCGAACTTTCACGAACATGTAACAGGCACGATCAGCAGCACGAACGTTTTTGCTTTTCTCTCGTCCGTTTACATGCACAGCAGCCGAAGTCAAACTAGCATCGGTGCTGTCGTATTGGTTTTTTCCCGAACTTTCGCATTAAAATGAAATTCGAAATGACTTCTTCCAGCCTTGTTACTAACCACTTCTGTAAATATTCACATTTCAAAAACAACTGACGATTATGCCACGCAGATGCGCTATAGGGGAAGATGGGGTAAAACGCACCCCCGGGGCAAAATGCACCTCTTGTTTTTATCAAAAACTGCTGAAAAATTCTAGAAAAGAGTAACACCAATCGGAAGTCTGTCATAGTTAACTTACACTGTCAAAGTTTGATAACCGCACATCAATAGCAACTCGAGAAATAAACAAAAAACAATAGCGTACTCTTCTCATGTAATTATTGTGGCTCGCGCAACAAGGATTTTCAGCTCTTATAAATGCTCTTTCACTATTATATCAGTGCATTCCAGTTCTATTTATACCGTTGCTCATTATTCTGTCGCACTATATATGAAAAATCTACTAAATAGTTCATTTTTTGCTAAATTTATATCTCTGCTCCATCGGGGGCAAAATGCCCTTTTCTTTGATTTTGCTGATTTTTAATCGAAAGCAGAAAAATCGTTCTGAAAACATGCTAATTGCATAACCTAAGGCTATTTAATGGCACACTTTTGTGAAATCCTGTCAGAAAACAAAACTACTTGCTTGTTCACCGAGCATTCTGCCCCGTTGTTACGGTGCATTATGCCCCGTTGTTGTGGTGCATTTTGCCCCCGCACAGGTGCGTTTTGCCCCGCTTATCTTTGAAAAGGTAATTTTCAATGATTTTGAAAAATTGAATATTTTTCATGTTTTTGAATACTTTGCAAAACGTTATGATTGTGATTACAGAGGAAAATGTTGGCTAGACGATATCATTAATTAAATTCTTCAAATTTATGTTCTATAGCTGAGTTATGATCATATTTCCTTAGGGGGTGCGTTTTACTCCATCTTCCCCTATTTATACTGCTCCCTTTGCGCCAGAAAGTTCTCGGCGCTTCCATTGTGAGTGTGTTTCTGAAGCTTCCAATGAGTGGCGAAAATTAATTGTCATCAAGGCAGGCATTGACGAAAGGTATGCTCTTCATTCTAGAAACTTTTTCGAGCTGTCAAGATGCGCTCGACCATCCTCCCCACGGGTATCATCACGATTACAAGATTCAGAAGTAAGATTGTCCAAAATTGGGAGCAGTGCGAGTTTATGTATTGGCCTCGTAAGTTTTCCAGACTTCGTGCGCAGCTCCACCGTTCGGACCATTTTGTCTGGTCCAGAGAAAGTTTTTTTTTCTATTTTTCCCAACTTCCATAGCTGGGGCGGAAGATTGTCGCCCTTTATCAGGACAACCATTCCAGTCCGGAGATTTTCCTGTTTTTTGGTCCATTTTCCCTTTGTGTGAAGCTCCATTAAATACTCCCGGGACCAGCGTTTCCAGAAACCTTCTCGTAAGTGCTGAATATACTGCCATCGGGAGAGACGATTTACTAGTATCTTTTCGTAGGTCGGCTCCGGTATCGCGGTAAGTGAACGACCAATCATAAAGTCTCGAGGAGTTAACGGTTCGAGATCCGCTGGATTATCGGAAGAAGGATAGAGGGGTCGAGAATTTAAGAGAGCTTCAATCTCACAGAGCAATGTTGAGAATTCGACAAAAAAAAAGAGTAGCTGTTTGGTATACTTTCTTTAGGACGGACTTCGTGCTTTTTACTCCTGCTTCTTATATGCCACCCATATGAGGAACACTGGGTGGAATCATTTTCCATTGGATTTCACGTGGATGACAGAACTCAAAAAGCCTTTGTTCTGTTCGTTGTTGCCGAAAAAGCTGGTACAATTCATGGAGTTCGTGTTTGGCTCCCACTAAATTGGTTCCATTATCGGAGAAGATATGCTCAGGAAGTCCTCGTCGGGAGACGAAACGTGATAAGGCCGCCATAAAAGCATCGGTTGAGAGATTTTCACAGTTTCAAGATGGATTCCCTTGGTAACCAGGCAAACAAAAACGCAAATGTAACCCTTACACGGTGCCACCTTGCGACCGGATTGTTTGATTACAATAGGCCCAGCGAAATCTACTCCCACCTTCTGAAATGCAGGAGCCCGATCGCACCGACTTTCAGGTAAGTCCCCCATAACTTGAGATGCCAAAAGTGGTTTCGCCTTAAAACATTTCACACAGTTACGAACTAGTTTACGCAACGTGGATCGAGGCTTCAAGATCCAAAATTGTGTTCGACTAATGGCCATCAGAGCCGATGGACCAGCATGATGATTCTCTCGATTAAGAGCCTTAAGAAGGCTTTGCACAATGGGATTATTAGGAGGCAGTATCCACTGGTGTTTGCGACTAGGTGCAAGATGGGCGGCAAGCCTCAGCCTTCCTCCCACTCTCAAAAGACCATCATCGATCCATGGACTTAAATTCTGAATGCGCTTGCAAGTCTTACCTGCCTCCCAGGCCCGTAGCCAGGATTTTGTTTCGGGAGGGGCTTAAAAATTATTGCATAAATGTATTAATTCTGATGACTTGAAACAATCACTGGAAACTGAACGTAATTATGAAAAGTTCTTAGTGAAAACAATTCCAAAAATAAGACAATAGACACTAAAAACTCTAATAATATGTTGCCTGTTACAAGAAAGGCTATAGTGCATCGACGAATTAAATTTGATTATTTTTGATTTACAAGTTAGAAATTTCTCTAGTTACAAAAATGAATAGTCAAGAGCTCAAAGTATTAAGGGCTGCTTGAAAATGCTACGCTGCATGCTACGCTGCTTGAAAATGCTACACATTCGATACACCTTTACAATTTGTAGAAGACGCTAAATTGGAATGAGTAGAAAAATATCCAAAAACCCGTCTCATGAAACTTTACACGCATTTGCTAATCAGAAGAACGAAACCAACGTCAAGGTTGTCCCCATGAATAGGAATATATCAGTGTGAAATCAAAGTTTACCGTTGCAAAGAATGTCCGAACAAAGTGAATGTCGAAATTTGCTTCAAATCTTCTGATAAGGCAGGCGATTTGTAGATGCAGAAAATAGGTTCAACTCCTATTTTCATGATCAGGTTTCTTTCTACTATTACTAGCTCTTTGACTTCATCCGAAGTTTGCGTTAACTCGACTTTATGAAATTTTCAATTTAAATGATACTGATCATGTCGTAATCAAAACAATCCTGAAAAAAACACATGTTTTTTCATTTGACTCTCATAGGTAATGGGTTAAAGACTATCTTCGACAACATTATCAGGCAACTCAGAATAACTATCTTTTTATCTATTTAAGTTGATTCTTTTTAGGTACTTTTTATATCATTGTACTTATGAATTAAAAATATCGTAGACTGATTTTCCTAGATCCCTAAAACTATAGTAAAAGTCAAAATGTAAAGTGAGTGCAAAAACTACTGATTTCACTACAAAGCAAGAATGCCTTAGCTCTATTGACTTTTGACAATCTTGCAAAACCGTTGTAACTTGAGAAGATTACCTAGATTAAGTAAATATTATATTTGAACATTTTGGTTTTATTTATTTATTTGAAGGTTTTATTTCGGAATTCGTGGGGTTTTGGACAATGTCAAATATATATTTCAATGATTTAATCTACTAATGGAAACTACCCAGAATTTAATCTACTGAGCGAAACTGCTCAGAATCTATTCACAAATCGAAAGAAAATTACTTAGCACTGATTACTCAATGCTTCTAATTTACATAAAATTTGGTAAATATAACATTGATTACACCACCAAAATAACTAAAGACTATAAACATAGATAATAATTTCAGCATCACTTGCTTCCGACACATGGAAGAGAACACATCGCACTTGCACCTAATTTGCCGAGGCTTTCTTTTAGAGTTGTCTGTTTTAAATTACAGCAAATTATCCGTTTCCTGTAAAACTTTTGCAAAACTCTTTGCCAATTCATTAAACAAATATGAACACTAATCTGTTTAGTAATAGGTTTGTTTGTGAATAAAAATAATTAGCTCTTGATTTTTTTCAATCATCATCAAGATTGGAAGAGATGTATGATTTCTTGAAGAAAGTTGTAATGTTTGTCTGATTACATGTTTGTTTTATCACTATTTGGGAAAAAGTTTCAATTAAAGTTGTTGCACCTAACGCAACGAAGACGAAATGAGAAGATCAGAGCGCAATTCGGAAAGAACTCGTGTTGAGTGTATAGTAAAGATAGAAGAGTGATCTTGAGTCGATTTAGATTGGTTGATTTTTTCCTCTCTTTGCTCTCTTATTTAAGATTATCTCTCTCATTTTATTCCATGACGAGCAAAAACGGAACGAAAGACTGTCACATACTTAAGACATGAAATCGAAACTGTTATCCCAACTTATTGACTTATAGATTCAATCAGTCCCAACATTTTAGTCCCTCTTCGTGATTGCCTATTATTTTACCACTTTTTGCCCGGTCCACTTTTAAAAGAATTTTTTTTGCACGTTTGTCGAAGATATCACGGATTTACGGATTAACAGTGTATTAGTACGGAACGAATTACTCGTAACAATGAAATGAAGCGTTAATAAAAATGGTATTGCGTTAAAATGACGCGAAATGAAAATTCTATTCTCGGCTCAATCGTTCTCAGATAAATTGAAATACTTTTTGTGTAGCGCAGAGTAGTGTATAGAGAACAGAGTGTACAGTGTGCACTGACCTAATACAGAAATTCAAAATTGTGTGCAATTCAAAAACTTTAAAAATAACAAACTGGGTCGTGGGTCTTTTATATATTTCCTTTATTTATTTATTTATTTATTTATTTATCACGCACATCAACAGGCCGTACTCGGCCCCAATGATGGAAACTTAAACTAATTACATCTAAAAAACTGCAGGAATCGATTTCTCAATGATATTCGAGACAAATGAAAGTCGAACAAGTGCGACACACGATTGAAGAGGCGTTGTAGTCCCGTGATAGCGGCATTAGCTGTTTGAATAGTTCGTCGAAACGGCACTCTCAGAAGAACGTTTCCGCGTAACGTTCTGGACCTTGCTTGGATGTTAACTCGCTCTAGTAAATCTGGAGAATCGATGCGTCCTGACAGAAGATCAGAGATGAATAAGGCTCTTGCAGTTTCTCTACGACTTATGTAAACAATAAAAATAATATAACGAGTTTATGTGGTTGTCCTACAGATCTCGCGCAAGCGCTTAGCCATTGCACGTGGAAACCTGTTTACGAGGCGAGGAAATATTTTTTTCCTCACCAACTATGTCTTGGGGGGGAGTAGTTCATTTCTATCTCGCTATTGTACATTTCCGTGTCATCATCGTAGTTGCTGCCTTTATGTTCGCGAATATCTTCCTTGCTTTTCGCCCTCAATAATTGCCCTTCCAAATAGATTCCATTTCTCCCAAATGTGACATTAATCTGCGAGTAAGCGGTATCCGATCTTGTAGCGGAACATTCATTTTCTCATAGTCCATATACAGAAGGATCTTAATTATAGCATTGTCACACACAACCTTGTGCTTTAAGTTGTGCGAAATGAATGGTTTCGTCTGCACTGATTAGTTGAGCGCTAAATGCCTGCCATGGTAGAACTGGATAGAGCCGGTTTCCGAAAGTCTAATCTCTATTTACACCGTCAGGATGCGAATGATCAATAATTTTATAATCACCGCATTTGGCTGGAGCACCAATTCTTGCTTCTGCTAATCACTAATCTCGACAGATTATTACAGCTACAATTAAAGTAACAGTCTCTTGTATTTTTCAGCCAAGGCACACAATATAAAAGTTACTTTTTTGTTGTTCGCTTCGCACTGGCTCGAGCAAAAGCATAAAGCACACTGAATTTCGTGACCATTGCCTTCGGTGGTTAGAAATAGCCTTCTTTAACTTTTTCTCAATAATTTGTTCAAACCAAATAAGCAACATATTTTGTTAAAAGTCACCGGTTTTTTAAATTTATTTTTGAAAAATTTCGGGGGGGGCTTTAGCCCCCTAGCCCCCCCTCTGGCTACGTGCCTGGTGCCTCCAACCTTACTAGCTCATCAAATAAGTTCTGATGTTGGATAACTCGAACGATTGCCTTCAGTTCGGAAATTGTGGGAAATTCCTCCAGGGTACGAATTTCCTTGGTCTTTTTGCAGTTACGTGCAAATCTCGAAACGTAAGCCAGAATACGTTGGAGTTTTTGGAACGATTCAAAACTTCTTAATATTGGCAATTCTTCTAATTGCGTCGATGCATTCACAGTTACAACATTTTTTGTTTCGAGAATATCCTCATCAGGCAGTGGCGAAGGGACTTCCATGTCGTAGAACTCACTCGTAAGGAATCTAGGACCGTTCCACCAACAATCATTATGTGCCAATTTCTCTGTAGACTGCCCACGAGACACCACATCGGCTGGATTATCAGATGTATTGACGTATCTCCAACGCAACTGATCACTGTCGGAAACAATTTTGGCCACATGATTGTTTACAAATGTTGTCAATTGATTGGGATTTTTCTGCAACCAAGCCAGAACAATTTGGCTGTAGGCCCACAAGACAATATCTCTAAAGTTGAGGTTGAGAGTAATTAGCACCTTCTTCACCAAAAGATGTAGCAGACACGCGGCGAGCAACTCCTTCTTTGGTATGGTTAAAACGGATTTCGGGACGATTTTCGATTTTGCACACAACAATCGAACAACAGCTGCTTCATTAGGGACGATAGACCGGATGTATACGTATGCACCATAAGCCAACATTGATGCATCCGCAAAACCAAGGAGTTTTTATTATTTTTTATTAGAACTCTAAGCACCTTGCGAAAAACCATGAAGTTCAAATGCAACAGCATTTGAAGCCACCACTCGTCGGGGAATACGCAACAAATGCATTTGACTTATGGAATTTTGGAAATATTCCCAATTGATAAGTAATTCTTCAGTAATTGCTTCATCCCAATCTAGCTTTTCCTCCCATATATCTTTCATTAACAGCTTTCCGATAACAATCACTGGTGCTATTAGACCTAAAAATTTGTAGTGTACTAGTGATCTTTTGTGTCACCGCGGCGCTACTGTGATGTCTGTTGTGAAACAGAGGAGTGGACCATATTGTTAGTTTAAAATATTTGTTGTTACACACGCTGCAGGTTTCCTCCCTGAGCCCATATCCGCGATTCCTCCACAGCGTAATGCGACCTTGGGACCCCAGTACCAAAAGAGGTCTTGCGTGCCCACTCCGGAACGCGTACACCAGGCGTTGGGGCTTTGAACCAGCTCCCATTCGGAGCTTATTAACATCATCCTCGAGGGCTGAGAGCAGCCGCGTCCCAAAATGGAAACAACAGGTGAAATGAAATTGTTCAAAGCGGCAGCATTTATCAATTTCAGTTAGTAACCACCCATTATTTCGCACAAGCGAGTGAAACAATGGTTATCTGTTTCTGCA
This sequence comes from Topomyia yanbarensis, assembly GCF_030247195.1. Lineage (NCBI taxonomy): Eukaryota > Metazoa > Arthropoda > Insecta > Diptera > Culicidae > Topomyia > Topomyia yanbarensis. The sequence continues at coordinate 61,945 of NW_026683470.1, read as the reverse complement.
TAAATGAACTCTCCTGAAAATAACCAGCTGATGGTAAAATGAATGTCGAACAAGATTCGTCCTCGAAAACTTCTACTTTTTGTAAACAATTATACACATTGAACTCAGTCGGTTCATATTGGATGTTCTTCCGGTTAAAGTAAAAACTTCATAAAAATCAATTAGTAGTATTCTTAAAATGCTTCGAATACATTGATCGATTTCTATGAAAATTGTGTATCGGGTAGCGGAGAAAACTGCTTTTTTCGTTTTCAAAGATGGTCGCTTTTTGAAGCTTTCTCAGTAGAACCTTAAAAGCATTCTAAAATTCAAATATGACGGTCGTCATTCTGAAATTCGTTTAAAAATAAGTTTGAACACTGGTTCACAACTGTTTTTTTCGTTTTCAAATATGGCCGCTTTTCCAGGCTTTCTCAGTTGATCCAGAACTGCAAAATAAAATGTCTTCCCAATAGAATAGGAAGAAAGAAAGAAAAGTTCCTGCCAAGCATTACTCAAGCAAAATAGGGGCCGATGAAAAGGATGTATCCTTCAAATGTTTTTAGGAGTGACTAGACCCACCCAGATATTCCGAAAACACTCCTCAATTTGAGAGTGCATGGACGTGATTTTACAACCACAAAAGAATTCAATTCCGCACTCCAGTCATTCATCGCTTTCAAACTTTCATACCAACCCCCATTCAACCCTCCGGACACTAGTCAACATCAGTAGGAAATACTACCGTGCCTTTCTTCTAGTTGTAATTGAAAATTTTCTCCCGCTCTGATCTCGAAGCAAGCAGTGTTCATCGAATAGCACACGTTGGTCACGCAATCCATTCGATGTCCATTTTCGGACGATGTTGAATGAAATTAATTAATGCTTTTATACTTTCCTGCAAAAATCAACGCACAGGCCTTTTCAGAACTTGTGAACCCTGCTACGGCCCCTGGGGCCGGCACTTAAGCAAAAAAAGCAAAACATACAAACATCTTACCATCCGGTAAGAACTTACGTGGCGGACGACGACCGGACGGCCAAAGGCACAGAATAAATATTTGAACACCAGGATTCCACCCACCAACCACCCGGTACTTTTTATTTCTCGTACTGAGACGGTTCGTTTACAAAAGCCTTTGTAAAAAAGACACGCTGACCCCGGTAGACTAGCTGGGGCAAAGATCGGTGCACAGTCTACAGAAAAGTTTTTGCCAAGTGCTGGCCTCAGAAGCATTATCACTCTCGGCACGCTAGTTATTGTTGTTGTTGTTGTTGTTACGGGTTGCAGCTACTGGCCGCGACGCGGGCCGGAGATTAGATCAACCTATTTGTGCAAAATATGGAAACTCATCGACGGTCCGGGCTGGGGAGAACAGTATTGGGAAATTAATTAAAATTCGATATGGGATCCATAGAAATTTGCTGGAGCGCTTCGCTTCTGCTGGTGTGCTTTGTTTGGATTTACCGTGCGCTTATCGCATTAATCGGACTAACTAAATCTTGCACTGACTGTAAGGAGGCCGGTATTTGTGCGCTCTCGCGTGTCGGTTCGTTGCTCCTATTTAATTTAGGCTCGGTTCATCTGATTAAAGACAATTAGGCTGATGAAGGGGAAATTTATCGATTTGGAATTTCTGCTATGGAATGCGCTGCAGAGCGACAGCATCTTCGGCATAGTAGATAGTCTATCGATTTTCTTGCTATCAGCGAACGAAGGGGAAATTTTGGTTTTCAATGAGCGAACGATGCGATCCAAATTAAGCTGAAACTCAGATCTGCTGGTTGAGTAACTCTCGAAAATATCGTATATACTTACATATATTGAGTTTCTTCGGTAGTGGTATGAATGTATTTAAGAACGAGCGTGATGCGGGTTACTCCCGAATGGTTCAGATTAATGAACTGATAAGGATACAACAAGTTTTTTTAACACATCGTACATATAATTGGTAGATTTATCCATTTAATTTCTGCTGAAATATTTTAAGGGCATTGATATTAAAACTGGAAACTATGGCTACATTTTTGTATGGAGATGTCATTGCACGGCTCCATTTCCATTCCGGCAAGTTCTTCATTTGGTATATCTTTTAGTTACGTACCGCATGGGTATAATGTTATCTAAACACAATTTACACTCAGAGACGACTTCTTATCTAACGTACCCGGGAATTCTGTGGAAAACAATACGATGACATAAATATCCCAGTCCCACCCGGGAAGTACGTGCCACGGAGAAAGATAAAGACCTATCTCAACTCAATGAATGGGCTGCACCTACAACAAACAGAAACACCCACACACGTGTTCGTTCCTGCTAATAGAATATCCCTCACCCTCTTAAACTTCAGTCCATCAAAAGGGCTCTATCTGCTATCATCACACGGTAATGGTTTTCCCATGCCCTCTTGAACGATTCCTTTGCTCCGCGTTCCCCACCATAAATCGATGTCACACGCTTCTCACGCGACGAGTTGCGGCTGTCACGATTACTGCTAATGATGTTAGCTTATGAATATTTATGAATTCACCGAGCCACCAGGAATCAGCATTTGAATTGCAATCGGTATACATCAGCTTGTTGGTGGCATCATCTCCATTGTTTCCTTCTTTTCTGGCCCATCTGCGATAACCATCTAGCCTATCGTCCTACGGCATGGGTTGTCCTGCAGACAGACAGACAAAGGCGAGGATTTTTTTTGGTTTCAAAGTTGTATTACGAATCACGATGGGTGGGTTTCCTATTACGGCCATACTCGTCCATAGAATAAAAGATTGGAAAAATGGAACTTGGTTTATCAGGCTAGACCATTACGGGCCGTTTTTCTCTTTCGATTATGCTCTAGAGCCGATTGATGAACCATGCTTATAGGTAGCAAAACATTTTCGATCAATAGCTTAATAGCCTTCCCGAATGCGAATGCTACGAACTGTTCTGCGAATAGCACCGAATTGGTTGGTCACAGGAATGCTCAAGATGCCTAAATATGCTTGGAAATGCTTCCTGACAATCTGACGCTGTTGCCGGTTTACGTTTCGGTAAACAGACAAACGTTCCTTTAAGTGATTCAGCATTGTACAGACGGTGGGTTTGGTCATTTAGAACCAAACTATGTCGGATGAAACTTAAAATGCGATTCATGTCACGAAAATGTGGCATAATTTCAAACGATTGTAGCGCTATTAACTGTTGATGGGATTGCGTTATTCAATTACCAATCGATTCCGAACGCATAACGCTTTTATTTGTGAAAATATTGGTTTTTGTTTTGTGAACTTCAGTCACGGTTTCCGCCCTGTCACTACCAAAACGATTTTCTGTACGTGAAATAGTTCACAACTTTATGAACATTATTCATAAAACCAAAGGTTGACTCATGATGATATTCGTATATGATTTTAACGACATTTAATTAGCAAGGGACTGGAAAATGGAGTATATTTTTCAATATTAAGAGCCATAGTACTGAAGGGAGAGCAAGGGGTTGAAGGAAGAAGGTTTAGAAAAGCGTGGGAAAGGGGCATATGAGCAAGCTAATAGTTTACCGGCAACTTAATTCTTTGTCTGCTACCGCAGGAGCCAGGATATTTTGGCATTAGAAATGCGAATCATCTGGGTCTGCGGCGTGTCCGGACGAGCGTAAAGCAACTTGCTACTTCATACCGACAAAATTCATATATTTAGGAACATTAGTTTCCAAAATCAAAACATTGTGGATATTTTCTCGTGAACTATTTTACGAAACTCGGAATTTTATTCACGAATCCATTCAATCCTCGTGAACTAATTCATGTTTCCTAATATATTAGTCACGATCCGATATCCGTGCTCGTGAAATAGTTCACAAAATCATGAAATATTATTCATGAATTTGTGAATTGGTTCATGATTCTAAGTACAATAGTCACGACCATGGTTGCCCGTGGAATATATTCCCTACGTTATACGGCATTTTATTTGATTTCAATAATCTTTCCAAGCTTTTGGGATTTTCCATCACTTAACTAGATAAAAATGTAAAAATTCTTTTGGGCGGAACTATATTGAGGTAGAACCACAACTTAGGTTAGCCCTGAAGTAAATATTAGATTGTTTTTATTTTGTGGCAATGGGTTTTTAACGACGCTGAGATCTTGGCTTGGATCAACCTTTTTCACTCTTGTTACCTACCGTACCAATCAATTTAATGCCACGATGCCTTTTGCTGTATCAATAAGTCGTCTCTAGCTCTCTTGGTCCATTGCCATTTGTCGCCAGCTTTGCAGAGCACGAAGACTCCTTAGATTCCGTTTATCTTGGTCGACCCACCTTGCTCGCTATACCTACTTGTGTCAGTCGGACTAGTTTGGGGAACCATTTTACCGGGTTGTCGCCAGCCATTTTGAAAACGTGCTCAACTCACCGCAGCTACGTTTATTTTGTAAACGATCCAAACAACTGTTTGTGGTTCGCACGCCATCTCCACATGCCGTCTTCCAGCTGCATCTGACCGTGGATCGTTCGAAACACCTTCTGTTCAAAAATACCAAGAGTACGTTGCAACATTGCCTGCATAACCCTTTGATCAATCGGTCCAATGAATCTTTTGTAGCTGGTTTGTTTCGAACCGTAGGGTACTTTGTGCGACCGAAAAACCGAGCCCAAAGTACCTACCAAGTACCTGCCAGAATACTTCTCTGAATTTCTCTGCCGGTTTGCTTATCGGCGGTCATCAGTGATCCCAAGTACACGAACTCATCGACCACCTCGTTGCCATCAATCGTCACTCTCGGTGAGGTGCGCTATGTTTCTTCCGTCGAACCTCTTGCTCTCATGTACTTTGTGTTTGACACATTTATTACCAGCTCAATTCATTTTGCTTAGACCTTCAGCGGGACGTATGACTCCATCATCGTCTCAAAGCTACGTGCTACTATATCAACGCGATCAAAGATAAAATAAGAAGAAAGATAACCAACTCCAGTGAAAATTTGGAGAAATCGTTTTCTGCCTGAACTAGTTGATTTTTTACTCGCCGCAGCGCATATATTCAAGCACTCGGTCGTAGGGGAGCCCGGGGCTAGTTGGCGGTTGGGGTAAGTTGGCGGAATCCCTTTTTCTCTGTTTCTATTAGACATATAGCTCTTTTTGTGTATCTCAAGTTGTATGAAACCCATTATCCAATGTGTTTTTGTTGCAAAACTATTTGTTTGGTGGAAGTTGTGGGTGATATTGTGTTTTTGAGCATACCAAGAAAATTTTCTAAATTTTAAATACTTTTCGTTATTTTGGGTGATTTTCAATCTATTTCCCGAATGATTATATTTTTCGATAGCGTATGAAAAGAGCTTTCAGTATCCGTATAGATATTACATCTATCCACAAACAAAAGTTATTTTTAAATAGTTTTTGATAAAATATGCGGTTGGGGTTAGTTGGCGGTGCTGCACGCGGAGCAAGTTGGCGGTACTATTTATAGTGCAAAAAAGTCATCAAAAAAATTTATTTCTGAAATTCATTCCAAAGTAAGAAAATCTTTTTCTTGTGTATCTCATCAATGCAGGAGACATTTATTCCGGCCAATCGCATAAAGAATTTCGAAAATTTGCTTTTGAATAGGGAGCACACGTCAAAGTCAAAATACCGGGGTATTGAAACTGAAATATAATAGCAAATGTCGGTTAATATACAGTTTTCTTGTAAAGATATTCAGCACGTTCCAAAAGGACCCTTGAAGTAGTTGAATCTCCATTTGATTGCTTAGTTTTTGGCGTATCCACACATACCGCAAACTTACCCCGGGGCCGCACAGAGGAGTAGCTGGGGTCGAAGCCTAGCCAAAACTATTTATTGCGGCTATTGCTGTTATTATGCCTTAATATGAACTAAAAATAGAAAATAACTGTTTTTTGGGACTATTTGGCATCTATCCACCTACCAGTGCAGGGGTCAATTTTCTTGATCCTTCCGAATACTAGTATTTTCGAGAGGATCTTTGTGAATACATTTGTTTTTCCCGTTGCATGAACAGTTGGTCAGTGGAAAAGGGAGAAGAAAAGGGATACCTGTGCACATATTCATAAATATTCATTTTGCCAAACATAGTTTTTGACCCTACAGCATTTTGGCGAACCACAAATTAGTAAAAATATCAATATTTTCAAATCGTTTAGAATTTGTGGATCGGAAAAGATCGGAAGAGATTGTATATTTTTTGGATAGCCGGAATCTTGTGTTGTAATGTTGTTTCAGCAACTTTGCCGGATCTTGCCGTATAATGTAACTTTTTTATCATTCAAATTTGGAACAAATTGTTTAAAAAAGGTGTTTTTAAAGGTGGTCCAATACATAGCAACACTACTATTTTCAGTTATTTTTAAGCTGAGGTTATACAAATAGTTGTGTTCAATTACGTTTGTTATAATATTGTCTTATTTAATACAGTCATCATCATTTGAAAGCGATTTTGCTGGATATATAATAAAAAATGATTAAAAACCCTTAAAATATCACTATTTTGCATCCATGCAAAAATTCTTTAGCAATTTTCGACATATTCATTATGTTGCCACAATATGCAGTATGCTTTTAGGTACTAAAAAAATTAACTAAATAAAGAATCGAAATTTTTTTTTTTGGTTTTTGGACAAGAATTTGTTCTAGTTACTCCTCTGTGGGCCGGGGTAAGTTGGCGGGTTTTCCGCGTTACATATTTTTGTCTCTAAAAATGGAGACAATGCATCAAACACTTCATAAAAACTCAGAGATGTTGCCAACAGTCTGCTCTTTCATGCCGCGTGTTCTATTTTGCAAGATATACCTACATCAAAGCGGTAAAAATTTAAAACTGAAAACACCGCCAACTAGCCCTGGTCTTCCCCATGACATTTATTTTTTTATTTATAACACCTTCCAAAGCAATATTGAACAATATACAAGAAAGCGCATAACTTTGCTGTAAACTTTTTCGAGTTACAAAAGGACTCGAAAAAGCCTGTGATATTCCAACGAAGCACATCACCCGATCGATTTTCGCTTTGATCATTGATAATCGTGACTCTTCTGTAAGACTTGTACCAGTGAAATCCGTTTAAGATTGCTCTAAGAACTGCCTTGCTACGTAAGGGGCCGTACACATATGACGTAGCTTTTTTTCGACGATTTTTGACCCCTCCCTCCCCCCACGTAGCATTTGGTCACAAAATTCTAACCTCCCCCTCGTAAATAACGTAGCATTTACCTACCCCCTCCCCCTCATCCCATGCAAAGCGCCCGGGAGATGAAAAAAAATTACATATGTTTTTCAATTATTTTAAATACCTACATGTCCTTTCAAAATGTTTGACGACTTTTATCAACATTTTCATTATAACAGCAAATTGCGTGTAAAATAAGCCCATTTCATGACAAATATAGTGTTGATAGTTTTGTTTTGAATTTTATAAGTCAAAGGGAGCATGAAGAGAAGTTCTCTCAGTTCACAATCGTGCAGCCGCCAATGATTGCAAGAAGCATACGTTCATCTAAATTACTAAATTTTGTTTGGTTGAATCCGAAGTGAAAATTTAATTCAGCTTTCAAACTAAGTCTACTAATTAGCAACATTAGCTAACTAATGTAGTTAGTTAAATCCGCATACAAAATCTTTTTGTATTTTCGCGAACTTGCAATTCCGCGAATCGTAAAATTTACCTCATGAAAAACCGTAACTTGTTTGAATTTAAATTTATTTCTATTGGGAATGGATGATCATTAAATTGTTTTCTCTAAACAATGGGTTTTAAACTTAATGCTACGTCGCACAACTTCTGACCCTACCCTCCCCCTCGTCACACTTCGTCACAAATTTGGCATACCCTCCCTTCCCCCCAAAATGCTACGTCATTTATGCATGGCCCCTAAGATAGGTCCTGATAAATAATTGCTCCCCTAATTGCATAATTGCAGGTGTTCAGAAATGTGATTGCTCGGTAGTTGCAGCAATCCATTTTTCGTCCTTTTTGTAAACTGTGCTAACTATTCTAACTATGCTCACCATACAATCCTCCGGTAAAGTTTCTTCCTCTTATATCTTCTAAATCACCCAATGGAATGCTCTAGCCAATTACTTTCCTCCGTGTTAGAACAGAACACATGGATGTTGATCTTTAGTATTCATCAGCTATACGATCTCCTTCTGAACCTCAACTCGATCCGGTGTTGGGATTCTGTCGTCAGCTGCGCGCGTCCACGGATTGATTCGCGCATTACTATCATCGTGACCTGATTGGCCATTTAAATGTTCGTCATAATAATGCTTCCAGCTATCAATCATTTCAAACATATCGACTTGTGGCACATAGCCTTCGCGACAACGATTCGCCGTGTCGTGGAATTTCCGTGTTTTATTATCGCCGCACAGTTCCATCGCCTCGTTATCATGATCTACAGCTTTTTTCGTCCGAATACCGAGTTTTTTTTCTGATCAACGCTTATTTATATCGTTTCTCGTTCACCGTCGTACGGTGCTGCAGCATTCTCGCCTAAGCCTTATTCTTCTCTTTAGCTCAGTAGTACTACCTATGGTGCTTCATAAGTTGCTATAGCCATCCTTAAGTGTAACCACACCGATTTATTCTTCCGTTGGTAGTACCGTCTCCAGCTCCTAGTATTTCCGCAGCACGATCGTAGCTGCTACATGTTGAGCCTCGGCGTACATGGTCGACGAGTATTGTACATACTTGATTTTTTGGAAGGCTGTAAAGATCACGCATCGTTGGTCGTTGTCGTTCGTAACGGAGTACAGACTGTCCGTCTCGATCACCGGTTTGTGTATTGCCTACTGACCAATCTGGGCGGTTGGGACGACACATGTGGACAAACAAATAACTCGCTTCCAACTACATTGGATTCGCCACAAAAGATAACCTGAATAGTTGTCGCAGTGGCAAAGTTTCCCCTACCAAAAAAATCTGGGCGTTCATGTCGCCGTTAATCAGCTTAACATTCCACCGTGAGCAGCTGTCATAGAAATGCTCCAGCTCCGCCTAAAATGCATCTTTCTCGTTCCATGCTCCCTTTGTGTGAACAGTGAACGTTGATGATACGGTAGTTGAACAAACGGGCTTTTGTTGCTTACTACACACTTTCTCAGCGTGGATGAAACTTGTGCAGCACTCAAGCCCAGCTCATTCATTGTGCTTTTCACACCTTCTGTCCCACCAAGTAAAGTTCCTACAACGCTACTACCCCGAGGTTGTAAGTTTGCAGCTTGTCGTGAAGAATTCAGTCGATCCCCTGGAAGCCAAGGGACTAACAGTTTCTCATTTCCAAGAGCACTCTGTTTTGGTCGCATGACTTGATTGTTCCGATCTTTAAGCAAAGCTGTGTTTCCGGTGACTCGTTAGACCCGCACAAAACTCCTATCTGATCGGAGACTTCTCATTTCGCAACAGAAGGCGACGGTAGCCCTCGTATTAACCGTTGTGTGTCCAACAAAAAGAAACAGACAAACAGAATAACCGGCCAGTTCATAAGTATGGAAATTCTTAACCGGTTAAGAACTCTTTTGGAGGTTTTGAGTTCAGAAAATCATCCACTTTTAGAATCTGTACAATTGCACCCGACAAATGCATCTGGTTTCTGTTAACCCTTAAAGGCGCAAACCGATTTTTTTCAAATTTTCTGAAAATTGTCTCACAGCTTTAGTACGTTGCTATGATAATTTTGAGATGGTTTTCGAAATGTTGTTTTAAAACAACATTGCGCATTTAAGGGTTAATCCAGCTTTCTGGAGGGATATTCCAGTACTGGGAATCAATTTGTAAATACTAATAAAATCTTATAAGTATTCAAATTCTTAGAATTGACATATGACGATTTGACCTAGGAACGGTCACTCATGGCCTTGCGGGTTTTTGTTCCGGAAAGAGCGTGGCGGGGTCAATTCATCAAATATTCTCATAACCATTGGGCTCAGCCTTCTGAGTCAATTCCAGAAATGTTGACGCCTGTATTGCCAGTATTCCAATGGAAATTCCCAAATGATATCCCAGTATTGGAACATACCTTCGGAAAACCGAAATACCGGTAACCGATAATTTTTACAGATTCTAAAAGTGATTGAATTTTTGAATTCAAAACATCCATATGTGTCCAGATCGGACAAAAAATGTCATAGCTATGAGTATTTCGGTTTTGGAAGTATGTACCCTGGTACCCTGCCGGTCTGTTACGGGGCAAAAAAATCTAAAATCCCTTCCTCAAGCCCCCGATTACAATATCATTAGTTTTATTCCTCCAAAAGCTATGCATGGTATTATTCTAAGAATTCGCCAAGCAGCAAAAGAGGAAAGGAAAGAGTACAGGAATTTCTTAGATTAAAATCTGCAAGGGAGTACCCTGTCGGTCTCGTTCGCTCGTTCGTTAAGTTCGCTCGTACGAGCAGAGTCGTAGCTTCACTTTGCGCACCGTGATACGTAACGCTGCTGGGTCAAGTTTGACTGCGTTTTATTTTGTTGATTCCAAATTGATAAAAAAGACAGATAACTCCGTCCTTTTAATGGACTGTGCTTTTATCGTATATATTCATTTATTTATTAAAAGTTAAAAAATCTAATAATTTTTACGTGTATTATTTGTTTTATTGAGCAAATGGCTGAAACGGTTTCATGCTGCAAGGATATAAATTGCTCATGAAAAATCTGCCAAAAAATGAAATTCGTGACGGCACTACCAAGTTTTAAAGAATCTTAACATCATGTAGTGTTTTGAGGAAATCTCGTTTAGTTTTCATAAAAAGAAAGTGGAAAAACTAGACAAATTTAAAAGCAATCCTTCTTGTTGTTAACTAATTTGTAACAATTTCCATCCACATTCGCGGACAACTGCATCGATGAGATCGTTTGGTTAGTCAAAAATTTGTAAGTGGGCAGCAAATTTAACTTTTTGCTCCAAGCGTCAAAAAGCCTAGCGCCGCCACTGCACACTACAGAAAGAGTTCAAAACTATATCTCATAGTTGTTATTTATTTATTTCGTCAATCGATGTAGACTGGTATAGTTACAGTATTGTTTACATTTTTCTTATTTACTAAAATATATATATACGTAATTTTATTATAAATAAAACTATTTCAGCTTTTACAGAATCATTTTCTTATGCGTTAGAATTTCTTTTATGTATAAAATATTGTGTGAGTTTTAGTTTGGACATTGTAAAATCAATTGATTCGCAATAGCGGTTATAAACAGCCATCATTCGATTTATAGGGCCATATTTTGCATAATTTGTGCGATATGGAGTTATTGAGAATATGCTTCGGTTTCGTAGCTGTCGAGAAGGTGCATAAAAGTTCAATTTGGATAAAATTTCGGCTGAATCAATACGATGCGAGACGATATTATTAATGAACGAAAGCATTGCAAATTCACGACGTTCCTTCAATGTTTGTATATTGATAAGCATGCAGCGTGCTTCATAAGATGGCAAAGGAAATGCTATCCAACCTAGTTTACGAAGGGCAAATAATATGAATTGTTTTTGTACAGATTCTATTCTTTCTTCATGTGTGCTTGAAAAAGGGCACCAAACGATGCTGCAATATTCCAATATCGACCTAACATAAGCAATATATAATGTTTTGATTGTATACGGATCTACAAAATGATAACTAAAGCGTTTTATAAAACTGAGCATGTTGTTAGCTTTGTGAATAATTGTGTTATAATGATCAATAAAATTTAACTTGGAATCTAATATAACGCCTAAATCCCTAATTCTTTCACATTTTGCTACAGTCTGTCTTCCTAAGGTAATCACAACATTCGATGTTTGTCGTTTTCGACTAAAAGTGATTGAATTGCATTTTTTCACGTTTAGCTGTAGGAGGCTTTTTTGACACCACGTGTGGAAAACTAGAATTTCGTTTTGGAATGTATCAATATCCTCGGCATTTCTTATCTCCAAGTAAAGTTTCATGTCATCGGCATAGATTAGTACTTTCAGTTTTTTGAGAAGGAAGGAAATATCGTTCACATATAAAATAAACAATAGAGGTCCTAAATGAGAGCCTTGTGGAACTCCTGAGGTGACTTCAATTGGATTAGATTGCTTTCCTTTGAATTTGATTATTTGCTGGCGGTTGGATAGATATGATTCTAACCACGTACGCAGCTCAGGCTCAATTCCCATCTTTTTTAATTTATAAAGTAACATTGGGATGTCGATTCGATCAAATGCTTTACTAAAGTCTGTGTAAAGTGCTTCCACGTAGTTTCCATTGTCCATTGCAATCAGTGAATAGTTAATAAATTCTAGTAAATTTGTTGAGGTCGAACGACCTTTGAAGAAGCCATGTTGGAGGTTAGTAATTCTGTTTTTTATTTGAAGAAATATTTTTTCGTTAATGATTGATTCAAAAAGTTTCGGAATGCTGGAGATTATGGCTATTCCACGATAATTGCGAACGTCAGATTTTTTCCCAGATTTATATATAGGTACTAAGAAAGAACTCTTCCATGTTTTGGGAAACTCTCCAGATTGTAAAGACATATTAAAGAGCCAGAACAATGGAGTTGTAAGCTCGGTTGCTAGGTTTTTCATAAATAATGGTGGAATTCCATCAGGGCCAGCACCTTTTGATGAATCCAAATGGTTTAGAGCATTGAAAATGTCCTCCACTATGACATGACTGACGCCAATATCCATAGGAAAATCTGGAAGAAAAGCAAAATAATCGCGATCGCGGTCTTGTTCAGAAAAAGTTGTATATATTTCTTGGAAGAATGTTGCAAATAGGTTGCAGATTTCTTTCGGGCTATTATGTACGTTGTCATCCAAGTGCATTGTTGATGGGAAATTATCTGATTTTAATTTAGTTTTGACGTAGTTAAAAAAATTCTTTGGACTGGATTTAATCTGCTGTTCAGTTTTGGAGTTGTAATCCGCAAGTGCAGAATCTATGGCAATATTTAGTTTATCGCAAATGTCGAGATATTGTTCCAAGTGCTCGTTATTTTGATTTTTCTTGTATAGCTTGTGGGCTTTTTGTTTCCTATTTTTCAGATTTTTAATTTGCCTATTGTACCAAATAGGATGCTTCGAGCTACCGTGTCGTCTTTTCTTCTTAATGGGCACCTCTTCATGAATAATTTCGAAAATTATTTTGTAAAATACGTCCAGGGCGGTTTCAATATTCGCTTCATTCCTAAGAGTATTTTGCCAGTCGACATTACCTACCTTCCGTCTGATATTGTCATAATTAGCTTTATGGTATTCAAAGACTTCCTCAAAGTCATAGACGTTGGGTTCTTGATTTTTATGGATGAACAAAGAAAATTCAATAGCAGTATGAAAAGCTTCATTTTTCCACAAAGGAGCCAAAGATTCAGATACACAGAAATCATCCTGAGTGTTTGTAAATAAAAGGTCAAGATAGCAATTCTGTTGATTTTTTACATGATTAATTTGATTTAATCCTATGCTAGCAGTTTTGTCAAAGATGAAATTCAATGTTTCGTTTTCTCCTACGACTGGGATTAGAATATTTTCATTTTCAGAATCCGGAATAAAATCGGCATTGCGCTGGTTAAAGTCTCCGTAAATGTGAACTTTGACCTCGACCGGAAGTTCAAATAAAATTTGTTCAGCAATTTTGAAAAAGGCTTCATACGATGATATATTAGCATGATCTGGTGGGAAATATACAGAGGCAAAAACATGTATTTCACCTGAAATGTTCGCTTTAACCCACACATGTTCAAATTCTTTAAACTTCACTGTGGGAAGAATTTCAGAATTAAATTGAGCCGAAACGCCTATAAGAACTCCTCCACCAGACTTCTTTTGAGATACTAAAAGATTTCGGTCGTCTCTGAATACGTTAAAGCCACTACCAAAAATTTCCTCACTTTTTATGCTATCGTTCCAACTTGTTTCAGTGCCTAAAATAACAGAATAAGAGGAGCTCAATACATTACTATAGATTTTGCTCATTTTAGATGCGCTCTGCATACGATTAAAATTTTGACAATATATCAAAATTTCTGAAAGCGTTTCTGATAAAGTTAATGGCAATTTGTCATACTTAGAAATATCATGCAAAACTATTGATCCGTTTTCATCCGTAACCGGTTCGTCATGGTCTGCCTCTGAAGAGTGCGTTAGGTTGGACGAAAACACGAATGCTCACAGGAACAAGCTGAACAGCGCTGAGAAAAGGAATTCGTCAGGACAGGGGTTACAAACCTATCTGGTGCGAAAGTTGAGTTAAATTGATGTACAACCGGGTATGGATTCAGTGTTTCACCACGTTGAAACCTGATACCACGCTGATTTTCAAACGGAGGTTTGAAGGTTATAGTTATAATAACTGCTTCTGGATATCTGATGTTTATTTGTCTCATTAGTATTACGGCTACGTTGGTGTCTGTTTTTATTGCGATCATTTATTACCCGATGCAACTGCTTTTTATTAGCTTTTCTTCGTGCCATCGCCCTATCTTTCATCTTTTGCTGTTGAATTCTATGCTGATTACGTGTGTCGTACTCCGTCCAGTCAGAGCGCCACACTTTCTTCGAACCCAAAAAGCGCCACCCTTCAGTGGCTTCGGCAGTGGAACGGTGACCTGAGTCACCCGATTTTGTTGATTGGGCATTTAATTCGTCCATCAAGCTGGGGCCCGCTGGTGGCAAACAAGCATCGCGTATACTGCTATCCAAAGTGTTAATTGAGCCGGCAAGAGATTGTACTTCTTTGAGAATGTCACTGCCAACTGAATTTGTTATAATTTTCACTTCGTCTAAAACTTCACGTGTAGGACGCGATTCACTCAGGTAGTGTTCATTACAATGAGCTGCCATATCTATGGTAAGGGTGCTCAAGTTCTGAACTTCGCTGCAGATTTTTTTCAATTCTCTGGTCAAATCGGCAGTGAGATCATTTACATACTCTTCAATGTGTTTTTTTGTGGATCCCATAGATATGTTGAATAGTGATGTGATATGGTTTTTCAGCGTGACCAGCTCATCGGCCTTATTAAAAGAATTACTGTCAATGGCCTGCGATAGTGCCGATACAGCATTTGCCACTTGCGACGATGTGTTTATGTTCACATTCGCCACTGATTCTTTAAGCTGCAGCTCAACATTTTCGAATAAGTCAACAATTGAATTGAACTTTTTTATGTCGGCTGCTATTTGTAAGTTGCAGTCCGTTTGCGTAGTTATAGATTCAAATAATTTTTCCTGTTGGTACAGCACTTTTCGTGTGTCTATGCCTACCTTTAGATTATGCTGGCAATCTGCACACAGGGGAATCATGAAGTGCGAGATAAATTCTTCTTGATTTCGCTGGACTCCTACACAAGCTGCGTGATAACATTTTCTGCAGAATTCACACTGCCACAAGAAACGATCGTCGCTGATATTACAAGATGTCACACTGCAGCTCATTATGATAACCGTTGTTTAATAGGATTGAACACACGCGCGACGGTAGAAAGATAAATAAATAACAATTAACTGCGGACCGTAAAAACACGTCTATACACAAAGGCGTTCGATTATCGATTGCTTCTTGGTATAATTTTCTGTTATTTTAACTACTAACGAGACGGGCCCAATACGAAATTTGTATTCTGTTTCAATTTTGTTATTGCATTCTGATCGGGAAACCTGCCCGATTCGGTTCAATTTTGGAGCAGACGCAGCTGTCGATAATGTTTTGGATGCTTCTCTCGTTATATATATATATATTCAGTGGTCTTGATTGCATGGGTTAATCCATTGTATCGATACTTTTTGTCTGATATGATAGAACTGGACAAAGGTGACTTACGTTAGAGCTTACTCTGAAAACATTCAGCGAATATTCCACATATCGAATTTACGGTCTAATACTAAAACACCAGAAGTTATTAGCTTCGCTATTTGACCCGAGCTCCACTTTTTGTGTATGAGATTTATAAATCACGACACAAATGATCACCACGGCAATAATGAAAGTATCAGTTACCCTTGATCTCCAGGCAATACACACTAGACATATGGTACTATTCTATATCGGCCAAAATCTACTCAAAAGTTTTTTTTTAACATTTGCTTAGTGTTATAGAAAGAAGTAAATCGATCGAAAAAATATGCGCATTTAATATTTAAGAAGTGAATTTATTCTTTATGTATTGTGATTCAACAGTGAATGGCAACGAAATGCTCGCCATAAGTTTTTTTGTTCAGTTTTGAAAAAGATTACTAAATTCGGTTGGCGGCACCCCATTTTTTGTGGCTAATTCTGAATTTTCTATAACCCAATCAATATGAATATTTTCAGAACGGACTTGACGAGTAGATGCCAGAGATTGATTGTTGGCACCAGTGGCGTAGCCAGAACTTTGGTTTGGAGGGGGTTTTGATGAAAATCGCAAATTTTTGAAAATATGCTAAAATTTAATATGAGTTTGATAAATTATTGAAAACTCAAAAACATACGTAGTCTAACAGATGTCATTCCAGTCTACAAACAAGAAGGATCGGCATGGAACAGTTTTCAAACCTCTATTGATTATTTTCTTGCATAATATGTCAATGAAGTCAAAAATTGGGATAAATGATCTAAAAAATTTTCAACGTTCAAGATCACCTAATATAATAATCCTTGACTTTGAAGGTTTGACAACTTCGGGAAGTTATCAACATAAAACAGCGCCTGCTTTGATATAGAAATTTTAGTGATTAACTCTCATAGAGGTAATTATGGTGAATTAATTTTTCAAAAATATTAAGAGACATGGTGCCTTCAGCAAAGTTTTTGATAATGTCATTTCGAACAATTTTGTTGAAAATATGAAGGCTACATGAATTCAACATACAGGAATTTAAATCGACTGGGCCTGCTATATTTCTTCTTAGTGAAGAAAAATGTAGGTGAAAACTATTTTTTATGCGCTACGGATAAAATTGTTTGAAACAATCATTGCGAGTTGAGAACACAAAACCTATAACTAAATTATGGATGGATGAAACTGAAACTTGCGTTTCGACTTCATCTCATCAGAATCCGACACTAACTTAGTGGGCGGACTAAGCTTGCGCCGAATTGATGCTAGCTCCTGAAAATGGAATCACTCTTTGTGTTTTTGAGTCCTTTTAATATCTGGGAATTATTTGTTTTATATCCAGTTCCCTTTTTTTTTGTAAGCTTCAAAGGCACCTTGAACGCAATGTGAATTTATTATTTAACCCTTTCATGCCCAACTTTTTTCTAGTGCATGTAGGGTTTCAAAACTATTTTTTCTTGAAAACGGTGGGGTCAAGAAACACGAAAAGCCTATTTTTATAAAGATAGGTACTTCTATGGCAGTGCTAGAAGCTGGTCATTTTTTACCTTGTAACGCTCAATACAATTCTCCTAGAATAATTACAATAATCCAATTACGTGGAAAACGTAGCCAACGACGGTCTAAATTGATAAGTTTTATCAGTTTTCAATAATATTGCACCATAACCAAGATATATGAAAAAAATCATTTTCGGACGTCAACGTAAACTGTCCCTGGCAGCACTGCTCCATCGGAATCCAATCAGACTAATTGCAATAACTTCAGTTCTAGAGCTGATTCTTGTTACTTTTAATACTCAAATTAAAGACAACAATCACATTAATGAGCCTTACTTGTTTTTGTGAGCAAATCTCGCCTCAATAAAAAGCTATAGCTGTTTAAAAACGTTGTTGTCCACAAACAACATGGGCATGAATGGGTTAATTACCGCAGAAGAGATTTATCAAATACAGTAATTTCAGAATAGCTTGTTGTAAAGGTTTTCTACTACTATATTTCGATACTCTGAATATGTGGGATATTTATGTCTTTGACAAAGTTGTTTGAAATAGCACTTTCGAAAACTTTGCTGGAGACATTAAGTCTCGACCCAAATTTGGTTGAAGAGTAATTCTTGTCTATAATTACTTCTAGGAGGATTAACTGTCAAAATTATTCTATCAGCAGATGAACAGTTTTACGTTTTGAAATTCTTCAATGTTACTTAACATCGAAATTTGGCAGTTTCGAATGAATGTGATCGTGACCGTTAAAAATTTATCGAGCATTAATTTTACTTTTCTTTATTAGTCAACCTCACAACTTGCAGTACTAGTACAAGGCACACAAAATTTTAGTACGCCATTCATTGCATCCTGCTAAGAGGCTATTCATATACTTGATAATACAACAAAAATCCAATGCTCATAAAACCGATCCTGACCTGCTAGAGACAAAATTACATCAGCTTTTAACTAGTTTCTGAAATGTTATTCTTGTTGTTAACCATATTGAATTGTTGTTTAAACTCTACACAATCTAAAAAAATACATTTTCAGCAAATGTTGAAATGTATGTAAGTTTTCGGTAAACAAGCTTATGTTTTATATGTAATCAACCTATTCAAATTTAGATTCCCATTCGAAAAATTGTCTCTAATCCTGTAATGGTTTGTTCAGGTCACATTCTTTTTGCTTACTCGATCTTGCAAATCCATCACCGTCAAACATTCTCGAGCACATGATAGACAATAGAAAGAAATTTTGTGGTCACTGTGGTACCTATAAAAAGAGGCCAGCTGCGCATTATCGGTGTCATTTCTACCCGCACCACCGGACGATCAGCAGTAAGCAGTCAGCCAAGCAGCCAGCTAAAGGGAGCTGAGGAAGGACTACGATCATCGGTCGGGTAACGTAGTGGACGGCTACCCCAACACAGTCGTCAGCCAGCAGCACGCTACACCGCTGCTATCGAGAGCCAACCGGCTTCAGACGCGCTCAGCATCTCGAGTCAGCACCATTGGTTCGAGGCACGAGCAAACAGACAGCAATACCGCAGTTATCGAGAGCCAGCCGGCTTAGACAGACGCGCTCAGCATCATAGGTCCAGGGTACGGAGACGGACCATCCAAATCTTGCAAATTTTATTGCATTAATAGAAAAAGAATTAATTAGAATATTTTCCTATCGACGCAACGGCGTACGATCAACTAAGCAAACCGACGTAAGTGAAATAATTGTATGGCCAAATTAGTGCATAGCAGTGATTTTGTGATTTTAACACAGCGTTTTCAACGGTCGGTTTTTCTGGGCTGATAATTTCGGCAGCAACGAGCGACAGCGGCTGAGAAGGTAGGCGGGATGCCAGCCGAGGGCACACGCTAGAAAAATCGAGACTCGCGAGTGAAGAAAAGACCACAGAATGGACAGTTAGGGTATTAGAAGAAATTGATAGTAAATTAAAGTTAAATGATTAGATGATTGGCCAATGAAAGAGAATGTAGTGCGTGGGCGAGAAAATTTTGACGGTGAATAGAAACGTGTATTGAAATTAAAAAGCGGTTTTTCTTTGTGTACCTGAACCAACCTTGATTAAATGATTGGGCCGAACCTGCGGCGGCCGACGAGTAGCTGGGCAAAATTAACGGTGGAAATTTGGCAAATCCCTTCCGGATTTGGCGCTTAAGCCAGATTTTAGCAAAGAGTGTTTGGTTTCGGAGTTCACTGAAGAATTGTTGTCAAATGTTGAGTTTCCACCAGGAGAACGTTACAAGTGGCGCCCAACGTGGGGCCCATTTTGATTATTTGATTGATTTTCTCGCCTGAACATTGAATTTATTGTGCTTAGTGACTGGTATCATTATTTGTGAAAATGGAGCAAAATAGTAGAACAGTGGACAGTTTGATAAATGATATTGGTTTTGATGATACGGGTGTGGGAAGGTCGACCCCACAAGGTTTTAGGCAATCGCGATACGTTCCTTTAACGAAATGGGGAATTAAGTACGACAACGAAAACGGTAGTTTGAGCGTTAGTGACTTTATCGAGTCCGTGGATCAAAAAGCAAACTTTTACGGTGTGTCACATGCGGAAGTGTATACAAATTTCGGTGAATTGTTAGACGGTAATCCTTTGATATGGTACAAAGCGTTTAGAGATCGATGCGTAACGTGGGTTAGTTTTAGAGAATGTTTTATTAGACAATTTACGAAACCGGATAATGATTACCTGATTGAAAGGCAGTTGCAAAATCGATTGCAGTTGCCGGGAGAAAGTTTTGGAATTTATCTTGCATGTATGGAGCTATTGTTTAAAAAACTTAGTAAAAGGAAATCGGAACCAGAAAAGCTTGAATATATTATCCGGAATTTGGATGAATTTTATTTGAATAGAATTCACGAAGGCGTAATCCGCACGACGACAGAACTAGCAAGGTTTTGTGAAGGTTTAGAACGTAGTAGGGAAATACTTAAGAGAAGAAAAATGAATCAATATCCGCTAGCCGAGCCGGCTTTACAGGGTCGTGTGACGTCGTACAGACCCAGAGTTAATGAAGTGAGTTTCGAACCACGTCAATCCGAGAAAGAGGAAATACCAGAATTTTCGGGCAAATATTCCGTACAGCGAAAGGGGGAAACCCTTGAACCATACGCGAGAATGAATCAGTACGTGTACTCTTCCGACGGTGCTCAGAACACTGAATCCCAGCAATATAGCAATCATGCGGTCTGTGAAGATAAAATCTTCCAACCACGATGTTGCTTTTGTACTTCAACCTCTCTCTTCCCAACTCCTTCGGAAAACTATTACAATCAGCCTGCTGGCAGCTCAGGTTACTGGGTGCCTCGTTCAAACAACTTCGAAATGCAACGTCCCGATTATCGTGCACATTCTTCAGTGTACCAAAATGCGAATCAGGCTTCTTTGTCATCTCCAGCTACTTCTTTTATGCAACAAAATTTACCTGAATGTGCCACAATTAGAGTTTTTCGAGGATCGTGTTATAATTGCAAGACAAGTGGACATCAGTGGAGAGACTGTCCGAATCCAAAGAGAATATTTTGTTATCGTTGCGGCATGGACGGAAAAATTATGAGATCGTGTCCCAATTGTTCGGAAAACGAGCAAGCGGAGCCAAGGTCGTAAGGAGAGTTCTGGCTTCGGAAAACTTCTTAAACCTCTCCAATCTTCAATCATATGAAATATTGTACCAGCCAAATGATAATCGCCCTTTCGCAAGAGTGGAAATTTTTGGTAAACCCTATGTAGGATTACTTGATTCAGGAGCTTCTATATCCATTCTTGGAAAAGGCTGCTATGAGATAGCGAAACAACTAGAACTAACCTTATTCAATATAAATTCTTCAATTTCCACAGCCGACGGTTCCGTTCATGAGATATCGCACTGTGCTTATATTCCGTATACCTTCAAGGGAAAAACTGAAATAGTGCTTACGGTTCTCTCTAATGCCGTTTCAAATCCCCTAGTGCTTGGAATTGATTTCTGGAATTCGTTTGGAATTACGCCGACATCGGTGAGCGAGATTAATGCCGTGAAAATAGAGGAAAAGAAGGAATCTGAGTCCAAGTTAACCACTTGTACACATCAACAACAAAAATTATTAGATGAAGTTATAGGTGAATTTCTTCCTTATATCGAAGGAAGCCTTACTCGAACAAATGTAACTGAGCATCATATCGTTACTGGTTGTAATGAACCAATTAAACAAAAATATCATCCAACTTCTCCTTACATTCAGATGAAAATTGATAACGAATTAGAGCGGATGTTAAAGCTAGGAGTAATACAGCCTTCGTCCAGTCCCTGGTCTAATCCCGTGGTTACCGTTAAAAAACCTGATGGTAGTGTTCGGCTATGCTTAGATTCGCGAAAATTGAACTTAGTGACCAAAAAGGATGCGTACCCGCTTCCGCATATTTCAGGGATCCTCGGTAGGTTCAAAGGAACAAGATACGTTTCGAAAATAGACCTTAAAGACGCATTTTGGCAAATCCCGTTAGAAGCTAGCTCGCGAGAAAAAACAGCGTTTACAGTTCCAGGTCGCGGACTTTTCGAGTTTGTTGTTATGCCATTCGGGCTACACAATGCTCCGCAAACTCAGTGCAGATTAATGGATAAGGTATTAGGCGTCGATTTGCAACCATACGCGTTCGTTTATTTGGACGACATTATTGTCACTACGGAAACATTCGAGGAGCATATAAAAATACTTCGGGAAATCGCGAAGAGATTGCGCGCTGCGCAGTTATCTATAAACATAAAAAAGTCCCAGTTTTGTGCGCCGTCGGTGAAATATTTAGGTTTCGTAATAGATCGCGAGGGCATACGTACGGACCCCGATAAGATCAAGGCTATCGTTGATTTTCCTCCCCCATCGACCGTTAAAGATGTACGTCGACTGATTGGATTGGTTAATTGGTATCGTCGGTTTATTCAAAATTTCTCTACCATTATTGCACCGGTAACAGAACTTCTCAAGCAACCGAAGAAAAAATTTTGTTGGACGAAATCGGCGAATGATGCTTTCATGGAGCTAAAGAGCGCGCTTTGCTCCGCCCCTTTGCTCGCGTGCCCAAGTTACGATCTCCCGTTCTACGTTCAATGCGACGCGTCTGATGTCGGTATCGGTGCCGTTCTTTGGCAAAAACACCCAGAAGGTGAGAAGGTTATTGCTTACATGAGCCAAAAATTAACAGCCGCGCAGAGGAAATTTAGTAGCACTGAACGCGAATGTCTAGCCGTGTTAATCGCGATCGAAAAGTTTCGGTTGTATATAGACGGAGTCAAATTCACTGTCATAACCGATCACGAATCTTTAAAATGGTTAATGAGTATAAAGGACCCAATCGGTAGATTAGGTAGATGGGCCCTCAAGCTTCAAAGTTTTGATTATGTTGTGGTTCATAGGAAGGGAAAGCATAATGTTGTTCCTGACGCGTTATCGCGGGCAATAAATAGCATTATGTCGGTATCTGCCGGTGATAAATACGAAACGTGGTACCATGAATTATATAAATTAGTCCAAGAGGATCCTACACAAACTCGTGATTATCAAATCCGAGACGGTAAACTATACCGTTACCAAATATGCAATTTCGGCCTGTTGTATAATTGGAAACTGGTTGTCCCTCCGAACTTAAAAACTGAAATATTGAAGCAAAATCATGACGATGTTGCTCATTTAGGAATGTCGAAAACGATAAACCGAATCCGCGAGAATTATTTTTGGAAAGATATGCGTGAAGAAATTAAAAACTATGTTCGATCGTGTACGGTGTGCAAAGCCAGTAAACCCGTGAATGTTAACTCGCGAGCACCAATGGGAATGGGGAAAATAGCCAATTACCCATTTCAGACTATTTCAATGGACTTTATTGGAGTACTTCCACGATCAAAATTTGGAAATACTGTATTATTTGTGGTATCAGACTGGTATTCCAAGTTTGTATTTCTTCATCCAATGCGGAATGCTGATACCACGCGAATGTGTAAATTTATTGAAGAAGAAATATTCTTAAAGTTTGGTGTTCCAGAAACAATAATTTCGGACAACGGTAGTCAGTTCATTAGCAAACAATTCCAAAAATTGCTAGAAACCTACGGCATCAATCATTATAAAAACGCAGTGTACCATCCTCAAAATAACCCCGCGGAACGCGTAAATAAAGTGATCGTGTCCTCTATTCGCGCGTACTTAGGTGAAAATGCGTCCCATAAAGACTGGGACCGAGAAATCGCAAAAATAGGATATGCCATAAATACCAGTGTACACGAGTCTACAAAGCTATCACCGTACTTTGTAACCTTCGGTCGAAATCATATACGGTACGGGAAAATGTATAGAAATATCACGAATAATCCGGCTCAAAATGATACAGACGAACTGAATGATAGGTTGCAAACTTTAGGGAAAATCAAAGAGATCGTCGAGCGAGAGCAAAAATCGGCACATAACCGCCAAGTTCATTATTATAACACCCGTAGTAAAAATTTGTCCTCTTTTAAAACCGGAGATTTAGTATGGAAGAAGAATTTTTGCTTATCTAAAGCTTCGGAAAATTTCTGCGCTAAACTAGCTCCATTGTATGTTCAATGTCGTGTAGTACGAAAAACTGGAAGTAATACGTACGATTTAGAGGATATGAACGGAAAACCTATGGGAAATTATTCGGTTCAGGATATAAGGCCAATATAGAATTTAAATTTATTAGCATTTAGGATTACGGGTTAATAGGAAAATCAAAGTCTTCATAGGCAATGAAGCTCAGAAAAATCAATATCATTTAGAGTTAGGCACATATTGGAAGTCTTTTCAGTGCAGAAAAGCAAATATGATTTTCGGTTAAAAGTCTTTTCAAATGAAGAAAAGCAGTAATGAAAAATAATGATTAAAGTCTCCAAAGTGGAATGGGAGCATTGTTTGGGATGTTGAAAGTCTTCGATAATTAAAATCGAAGCACACACAGGACATTTGTAAAAGTCTCCTTCAGTGGGAGCATTTCCGCGATAAAATTGAGAATAACATGAAAACCATGATTTCTTTGCTTTAATTTGCTTAAGCAAATTGATTGTTTTTGTGGGGAAAGAGGGGAATGTAATGGTTTGTTCAGGTCACATTCTTTTTGCTTACTCGATCTTGCAAATCCATCACCGTCAAACATTCTCGAGCACATGATAGACAATAGAAAGAAATTTTGTGGTCACTGTGGTACCTATAAAAAGAGGCCAGCTGCGCATTATCGGTGTCATTTCTACCCGCACCACCGGACGATCAGCAGTAAGCAGTCAGCCAAGCAGCCAGCTAAAGGGAGCTGAGGAAGGACTACGATCATCGGTCGGGTAACGTAGTGGACGGCTACCCCAACACAGTCGTCAGCCAGCAGCACGCTACACCGCTGCTATCGAGAGCCAACCGGCTTCAGACGCGCTCAGCATCTCGAGTCAGCACCATTGGTTCGAGGCACGAGCAAACAGACAGCAATACCGCTGTTATCGAGAGCCAGCCGGCTTAGACAGACGCGCTCAGCATCATAGGTCCAGGGTACGGACACGGACCATCCAAATCTTGCAAATTTTATTGCATTAATAGAAAAAGAATTAATTAGAATATTTTCCTATCGACGCAACGGCGTACGATCAACTAAGCAAACCGACGTAAGTGAAATAATTGTATGGCCAAATTAGTGCATAGCAGTGATTTTGTGA
Organism: Topomyia yanbarensis; assembly: GCF_030247195.1. Taxonomy (NCBI): domain Eukaryota; kingdom Metazoa; phylum Arthropoda; class Insecta; order Diptera; family Culicidae; genus Topomyia; species Topomyia yanbarensis. The sequence goes on along the minus strand of NW_026683470.1, from coordinate 36,960 downwards.
TTTTAACACAGCGTTTTCAACGGTCGGTTTTTCTGGGCTGATAATTTCGGCAGCAACGAGCGACAGCGGCTGAGAAGGTAGGCGGGATGCCAGCCGAGGGCACACGCTAGAAAAATCGAGACTCGCGAGTGAAGAAAAGACCACAGAATGGACAGTTAGGGTATTAGAAGAAATTGATAGTAAATTAAAGTTAAATGATTAGATGATTGGCCAATGAAAGAGAATGTAGTGCGTGGGCGAGAAAATTTTGACGGTGAATAGAAACGTGTATTGAAATTAAAAAGCGGTTTTTCTTTGTGTACCTGAACCAACCTTGATTAAATGATTGGGCCGAACCTGCGGCGGCCGACGAGTAGCTGGGCAAAATTAACGGTGGAAATTTGGCAAATCCCTTCCGGATTTGGCGCTTAAGCCAGATTTTAGCAAAGAGTGTTTGGTTTCGGAGTTCACTGAAGAATTGTTGTCAAATGTTGAGTTTCCACCAGGAGAACGTTACAATCCATATTTTGAAGCATCTTTCCAAAAATGAGCTCATAATAATTCAGACAGTTATTTTACATTGAAGTAATTTGACAACTATGGGATTTTGGCTAAGAGATAAGTTACAAGATCCCCTTCCCATAATTTTCCAAAAGTTCTCATGACGCTTTAAACACAGTTCTCAATGTAGTGATCAGAGAATATTTTTCCAAAAATATTTTGTAGAATATTAAATTAAATTCGTCAGCATCATTTTTTTTTCAATCCAATTAATTTTGGCTTGGGGGGGGGGGGGGGGGTTTAACCCCCAAATCCCCCCCCCCCCTGGCTACGCCACTGGTTGGCACCATTTTGAAAACCAAAATGGCGACATTCGGTTTAGTGGAATTCTCTATATCCCAATCAATATGTATATTTTCGACACGGTTTTTATGAGTCGATGCCAAAAATCGATATCTGATGCCATTTTGAAATCCAAGATGGCGACATCTCTATTCTAAAAGCTACCAGATTGAAGGTTTTCAAATTTGTCTATAGTAAAAATCCGTCATTTCTATTATGACGAATTTTTTACTATAGCTTCGACGTGTTGCATTTTTGTATGGTGATGAATATTAATTTTTTATATGGAGACAACCTTTGCAAATGAGAAATATCTTCATTGTACGGTTTCATATGATAACGCACCAAGAAAAAGCCACCATTTTGAATTTTGAAGTGTCCGCCATCTTAGTTTTTAAAAGTGCGGCGAAATCAATTTTTGAGCTCTCGATAAATGTACAACATTTTAAGTTGATTCCAGCTCCAGCACCACCCTCATATTTTGTTAAACAAAATGGTATCCTAAGCTTTAGTTGCATTAGGGTCGCTGAAACAACTTGGTGTGATGATCGGGCGACCAACTTAACTTCAACAATCACGGTAAATGGCTTGCGGATTCCTTCCTGATATCTGAGCAGTTAAAGATAAGAATGCAAAGTGAACGTTCTGTTCCTATGTTATGTTTTTAACTTGAAGCTAGTTTTGTAAAGCTATTTCTAAAATAGAGATGTAACGATTTCATATACACAACGCAGACTTAATCTAACTTCGTCGAACTGAGTTTAACGGTGTATAAGGTTTGGTGGGAATCCTTCTGGAAATACGAAAAATCTTCAATTTTCGTGCGGATGCTATCTTTTTCATTTAAAAAAAAATATGAATTAGATGTTTTTGCCTTTCTCATATAGAAAGGTTATGCAATCACTCTGAAAAACGTCAACCTAATCCCGGCCCGGAGGGCCGAGTGTCATATCCCATTCGACTCAGCTCGTCGATATCGGAAAAAGTCTGTATGTGTGTGTATGTGTGTATGTATGTGTGTGTATGTGTGTGTGTGTATGTATGTATGTGCGTATGTGTCAAATAATGTCACTCATTTTTCTCAGAGATGGCTGGACCGATTTGCCCAGTCTTAGTCTCAAATGAAAGGTGCAACCTTCCCATCGGCTGCTATTGAATTTTGGATCGATCGGAATTCTGGTTCCGGAATTACGGGTTTCAGAGTGCGGCCACACAGAAATTTCTCATAAAAACTATAGGAAAAATTAAAAATAGAATTTTTATTTTTGATGCTAAATGTATTCAAGGTGCATAAAACGTCGAGATTTGATGCAAACACGAAAAAAATTTGACGAAGATTCACTTTTTTGGATTTTGCACATTTTTGCCTTTCTCATATAGAAAGGTTATGCAATCACTCTGAAAAACGTCAACCTAATCCTAATTTTTTTTCGACTCGCATAAGGTTTCTGGATTTTAACAGGGGCGTAGTTGATGGTTTACGGAGAGGGGTTACACCACCCCCCTACTGTTCACTCCCCTCCTTTAAAAATCTCCTTAAATCACCCCTCAGACCACCACCTCATACCCCTCCCTTTCAACCCCATCATCTTTAAACCACCACTATATTACAATTGTTGTGTTCAATTGATATGATAATCACAATGTGGAGCAATCAATTTAGACGATAAGAGAGTGGACAAAAATAGAAAGATGCACGTAATTAACTAAACAAACAATATGTGTGCGGGTATAATAAATATTTTGTAAAAAATACATTCAAAGCAATACATATTTTCCCTTAAAACAAACAAACCGTAATAAACAGTCAGATTATTCCAAAAAGTTTCACTACATAAATCCTCACACTGGCCATACTAGTACAGTGGCATTAAATGTAATAAGTCACGAGCCAAAAAATATACGTTAGGCGAAAAAAAACGTCGAAATGATCATGCAGCTGAGCGCTCAAATACCGTAAAAAATAAAGCAAAAAACAAATAAAAAAAATCATCATCCATTCGGGGTGATAAATTTGATTGATCCGCGGCGGACTTTTGAGTATTATACGCGTGACCGACTGCGTTAATCGGTGGTGGCGCTGCTTTTCAGTGCTGATGATTGTTCCTATATCCGAGGGGTGATGGTTCTGTTGTTTATTTTTCACCACCATGCTGTGTTTATTTTTTTTGTTTGGAGCAAAAAAATGTACGGTTCAGCAAACAATAGCAAAGAGCCTGCGATCTGCGACTATTTGACTTGACACGTTTTTGACCCCGACGGTAATCTATTGGATCTGATATAGTGTGTTATTTATGTTTCGTTCCCTCTCTACGCTTGAATTACAGTTTGCTGTGGGTGTGCGTCGTTGGGAATTATAGACGTTTCGTATAATGAACGATAGGCATAATTTACAATGGATGGAAATGATCGTATAGAATTGTTGGTTGTAGATGATTCTATTGCCACCATACCGTTGGAGCATGTTAGATGTCTCTGTTTTGTGATTAATACGACAAAAATGGAGCACACCATTCGATATATTATTGCCCATTTCCACTCGAATTTTAGTGTTGTATTACTTCTATGCTTTCAAATATTGCTATTCATTGCTATTTTTTAAAGCATGCCAATAATTAGATTTCTACATTTTTATTAAACTTTAATCGAGTTCGTCCAGTTGCATAAATAAAATGATTTTGGGAACAACTGCGATATTCAAACGCTCCATTTCCTCCAGCGGCCCCTTCGCGAAATGTGTCGTGACCAGATCCAGCCAGATCACAACATCGTCATTCTGGTGGCATTTCTTGATACGAGCTGTCCACCTTCCCATTGACCGCAAATTGTAAAGATAAGACCGGTGTTAACACACCCTTCTTTCTGCTTGTCAACCAAAAGAGGAACTTCGTGTGGGAGATGTACTCACTGCTCATGTCCTGCTTGTTTGACGTGAAATAGGCGGTTCACTGTCAGTCATTGCGTCGAGCGTCATGAATCGTCGTCCATGATCATAATCACGTTGCGCTTCGCAGGGACAACATGCACAAGGAGCGCTTTTGGGTGGCCACGACTTGATGATATCCGTGTTGGTCAAATACTTTTTGACCGTCTGGCTGGTCGCTTCGAGCTTCCGGCATAAGGTACGGCACGATTTTGCCACCTTTCCTTACGTCTTTTGCTTCAGCGCTTGTTGCACCTTCTGATCACGTAAAGCCGTCGGCCAACCCGGGTTGAGCTTCATATTCTCACTTTTCTTTAGGAGCGTCTGGATCTTGTCTATGGGTTCTCCTGTATAATCGTTTTTAGTGATATTTTGGCTGATTAACAATCCTACAACTGTATCCAACCCTTAAGATAGAAAGAAATGCGGAAAAAATAATAAATAAAATTTTGAATAGGAAAATGGAACAATTCTCATTTGGAGGGCCTTCGCCGACGTTTTCAGGAATAAAGCAGGATAGGATATCCCTTCAATGAAGAATAAGTGGAATGGGCCATCGATTCCTTTGAGCCAATCTAATGTGGAAGGCTTAATACTAATGCAACAAGAAAGTAAACAGCAGTCATTTCATGTAATAATCATGTAGCCGATGGGAAGGTTGTACCTTTCATTTGAAACTAAGTTTGTGCAAATCAGTTCATCCTCTGAGAAAAATGAGTTACATATTTGACACATGCAAGCATCCACATACACACACATATTTCGCGGACGACGTGTCACTAACGGTTGGGCAGCAGGGACAGGATGGACAGTAGTCTAGGGGCTTAACGACTCGCCTTCCCTCCGGACCTACTGCAAGTTGAGGAATCTTGCTAGCATATTGTGGGGTTTGAATTGGACTCTGCTAAACCTCTAAAACAGCCATAACTCCGAAAACAGCTCCGACAAAGCGAGTCTGTACCGCTTCTGCTAAGATCCTAAGTTTTCAGTAATCTATGATCTTAGCAATAAATAAAGCACCCTAGACCATCTGGAGTGCCAACCGTCACATCAGGATCGACACCAGTAACCTTCTGATTATGGTGTACTGGCCAGGACGAGCGTCAACGGACAGGACACGGATTACGAATTGGACGGCGACTATGAGCTGACAGGCGTGTTGTTCTACTCCTTGAGTAAGAACGGATGATACCGCCTTGAAATGGCGAATGGGCTAACAATACGGCTGCCTACGTCCCGACAAAACCTTGGCAGGTTTTCAGGTAGGTTCAAAACTCGTCATTTTTAAGTTGGTAGTACACCGGATTCTGTTTTTGCACGCACTTTTTTGCACGTTTTTTTTTTGCACGACATTTTTGCACGGTTTTGCAAAATAACACGATTTTTATGTATAAAATACCTATTTCGATATACCAGTTTAATGATTTGATCATCCCGTGAAAAAAAAACCGTGCATAAAAAAATCGTGCTATTTCGAGAAACCGTGCAAAAAAAAAATCTGCGCTATTTTGAGAAACCATGTAAAAAAATCCGTGTTATTTCGAGAAACCGTGCAAAAAAAATCCGTGTTATTTCAATATTTTTAATAGGCATTTAGTAACGGCAGCTGAAAATAAATGGCATTGGATATTTGCAATGCAAATGGGGATGATCGGCCAATGTGAAAAAATCGCGTATTTTTCAATTTTAGCAAATGAGTTGTTATTCAAAATTCAAGTTATGGTAGTTGAAAATCAATAATGTTGGGCAATGGTTTTTATAGGATTGTCTGCTTTTTAGATATCATCAAATAATATTCCGGTTCATATATCACATCGCATTGGCAATGGAGCAATTGCTATATGGCCAAGTTCCCCCGGGTATTGCCACTACACAAAGTAGATTAATTTTGCTTGTTCAGTTTGATTAGCTAGAAACTGATAGCGGAGATGTTAATATGCAGGGATACGCAATACGTATTGTTTGGTCTGAGTAGATAACGACTGATGTTTCTTTTTATCAACCAATTAGTGATCTTGATTAAATAGAGCTATCAAAGAGTTAGGGAAAGCACAAGTCTATTTTTTACTGAGATGGGACAAGTTGGTGCTGGACCTGTGGCTTTCGTCTGGTATGATCCATTCTCGTTGGTACGGATGTGTTCATGACTGGTTTTTGGATGAGTGGTCCTACTTACAAGTGAATTGATCACTTCGCTTGGGTGGAGATATATGTGACTTCTGCTAGCTGTCGAGCTTGGACATGTTAGCTGGTTCCAACAAGATGTGCAGGACTGGCACCTACGAGAATGTTGATTGTTTCACTCGAGCTTTGGTTCTTGAAAGTAACAAATCGCTTCCTCGGTGTGATATGTTCGAGTTGAATGCTCAGTAGTTGGAATGTGCATTCGGTTCGAGAAGATTGAGTCGTTTGGAGGATTGGTGGTCTCCGAGAGCAGATGCGAATAACCAGGTCCGATGAGAGGGGGGGTCAGCCGGGGCAATTGCCCCGGGGCCCGGATCGTATTTAGGGGCCCGCGGTTTTACCCGGAAGATGGGCGAAAACGTATTCACAAAAGAGCAATAAAAATGGTGATTTCTTTGTAATTATTCATTTTATTAAATAGTCATATAATGAAAGCGGAAAAAATCGAAAGACATTTTAATTTAATAACTTGAGAATTCGAACTCCTGTTGTCTATACCAGAACTTTATTTGATATTTGACTTTTTTTTTTTTTTAAAAACAAACTTTCGTAAGGGAGTTGTCTACTTTATGTACTAGATCAAAAAAGCCGAGTTTTATTGTTTGAATCAACGGAATACGCGCCGAACAGGAATGCAAGCGCACGGACGTATCCGTCCTCTTCTGCGTTCGATTCTTGGTTGGTGGTACCGGTTGTTGATTTGGAGATACTGAGAACGATTTTTATTGAATGAATTTTTGTTCCTGTAAGACCCGTAAATCTTGGTTTTGAAGCTTTTTGTGGGTTGCCACAAGGAAAGTATCTATTGTTTACGGTTATAGTGGGCGGACTTTTCTAAGCTACTTCTGTGCAATGTTTTCCGTGGTGCAGTGTCTTTTTGCAGAATTTGTGCATATGAATTTGCCCTGCGTTCATAACCAATGTTGTCTGATGAGAGGTTACATTTTTTTTTATTAATAGCCCGCCTCTTACCCCCACACCAAAAAGCTCACAAACGGAGCCCCCTGGTAGTGGACACATCAGTGCTCAGCGTACAAAAAAAAGGTCAGCACAACAAAACAAATTTACGAATACGGAAACGCTGAGAACAAAAAAAAACAATACGAGACCGACAAAACACAAAATTTGACAAGAAGCTACGGCGAGTACCCAGCGGAAAAGAATCCTTTTAAGGGTCCCATTGTAGCTTTGCAGGAAGCTCATAATAATTTAAATTTATTTATTACTTATTGCTAGAAAAAATGCATTTATCAATTGTTTTTATTAAAAAAAATGTTAACCAATTATAGCTAAAGGAATAAGCTCGATTGGTGGTGAACGAAGTTTATATTAAAAATTCTCCTATTTTAGTTTTTAAAATTAGTTTCAATTTTGCTTGGAAACGAGTGCGACATGTTATTTGCTTTAAATCAGTAGGAAGCTGGTTGAATAACTTAGGTCCGATGAAAGAAATGCGTCTTTGACCAAGGTTCGTGGATACTCTGGAGTATAATAAATGATTGGCTTGTCTAGTGCTGTGAGCTCGAATGCCTGTTGTAAATTCTAGATTATTATGAGCAATAGTATTATGCAAAGCATTGTGGATGTATATTATTGTTTGGTAGTTAGTCAACCCAAGCAAAGGTAAAATGTTATGGGCATTATTATTGTATAACAAAATAGTAGGGAACATAAATGGTTTTTTATAAATAATTTTAAGACATCTGTTTTGAAGCGTTTGTAGCTTTTTCAGATTCGAGATACTGGCACGGCCCCACACAGATACAAGGTAGTTCAGCAATGAGTGGATGTGCGCATAATAAAATTTTAGAAGTACATGCTGGGGAACAAAAGAGCATACTTTACGCATAGCCCCACATAACGATGCAACTTTTCTCTCTATAGATGTTATATGCTCAATCCAGGAGAGTGTGGGGTCTAAGTGAAGTCCTAAATATTTGAAGCAGTTAGTTTCCTGAATTACAGACTGTCCCATTCTTGGGTCTGGATGCACGCCTATAGCTCTTCTAGATGAACGAAACAGCATATATTTAGTTTTTGATAGGTTCAAGGAAAGAAGGTTTTCGTTGAAATACGTCGTTAGTGTTTTTAAATCCGATTCAATGTCGCGTACAATATCCAGGCAGTTGTTGTTAGGGTAGAACAACGCTGTGTCATCCGCGAAAAGACGAGGAGTCCCTTTTAACCCGAGTCTACCTAGGTCATTGATATACAATAAAAATAACAGTGGCCCAATATTACTGCCTTGGGGCACTCCTATTTCTATTGGTCTATAAGAGCTACACGAGTCTCCAATAGATACGAATTGGTTCCTATACGACAGATAGCTACGAATAATATGATTTGCTAATCCCCTGATACCATAGCATTCTAACTTTTTAAGCAGGATTGAGTGATCCAGAGTATCGAATGCTTTTTTTAGGTCCAGAAAAATGGCACCAACAATTCTTTTGCTATCAATTTGACTAATGATGGAGTCAATTAGTTCGGTCATTGCAATTAAAGTGCTGCAGCCCTGTCTGAACCCATACTGGTAGTTGTAAATTATGTTGTGTTTGTTCAAAAACTCGAGTAGTCGAGTGATGAGCAATTTCTCAAGAATTTTATTGAAAACGCACAATGTTGAAATTGGTCTATAGTTGCAAGGTTGGTTTGGATCACCAGCTTTGAAAATTGGAATTACTCGGGCTATTTTTAAACAGTCTGGGTACCTGCCGGTGTGAATTATTAAATTAAAAGCTTTGGTTAGGATGTTTGCAAAAGTGGTACAGTTACTCTTAAGAACACTAGCGGGGATCTTATCAGGACCATCGGTTGATCTGCATAGAATAGTTATGTAAATAGGAAATTGTTTGTTGACAAGCATTCTTACCACAGGAAATGAGTTGGTAATACCCGGGAAAATGTTCCTCAAAGTTAAGTGATCCACTTCCTCGTATCTTGACATATTTTTTTATCACCATGTCAGGAGTGAGCGGAGATAAATCATGTAAGCGCACCTGTCTAGAGCCGTTGTATATATATATATATATATATATATATATATATATATATATATATATATATATATATATATATATATATATATATATATATATATATATATATATATATATATATATATATATATATATATATATATATATTATATATATATATATATCCGGAGATGCTGTAGTTATCGTTGGCGGGTGCTTCGCGGAACGAATGACTGTTCTTGGTTAATGTTTGATATGATGTAATTACAGTGTATTAGCTCCTGCCAGATTGAGCACCTTCTGCACTTTAAGCAAGTTGTTTAATTTCTCGAATAGCTGGTCTTATACAACTTGTCTAGAAACCAATAGCAGTACAACTCGGCTACAGTGTGGCTAATTTTTGACGTGTATCTATAGCGGAACGATTTTTAGCTTCGACTATGAGTGAGATGAGAAGGTAGACTGACCTTAATTAACCGGTAATTGAAATGAATATTTTTTGTATATTTGTGTTTTTATAGCACTTTAAAGTATTTTTTTAAAATGCATTGCGTTAAGATAGAACAATAATTTTGGGCCTTGCTAAAGATGTTTATGATATCTATAAGAACCCAATTGTTATGTGCGAAATAAAGAAATCAAATCAGTTCAATTCAGCCACCAGCACCAGCAGTCGGTTGACCGATGTACTCGCATTTGTTTTATTTGTGTCTGATTCTTTATTACTGCGTTCTGTATCTTTATTTTGGTCAGTTACTAACAGTGTATCAAAACCGGCTCTTACACTAACACATCCATTGCTTTCCAAAAAAATAAAATGAAAATTCTGATTAGAAAATTTTCTCGACAAACTTATATAAATATAAAATCTTTTCGATTTTATATTTTTAAACGAGAATGACGAGCTATATCTGCTATCTTCTCATCTTGCTTACAACAAAAGCTAAAAACTGATCCACCGCTACCAGTAGATAAATCTACCCGTGTATCGCTTTGTCTAAACCGCAGAAGCAAAATCCCTGCCCCAACCTACTATGTTGAACATGAACAATAATGAGTGTCGATCAAAGTAGAAAGTGTGTCAAACTCTATTCCTGTTTACTTTTCGAGATATGTCCTTAAAATTCACGTGTTGGAGAAGTGGAAAAAATATCAAGTTTACAAATGTAGCTAAAGATGATCAATATCTACACCCTACAATTTCACCATGTTAGACAGCATATTGATTATTCTTTAGACTATTAACCAAGCAGAAGCGTTAGTTCCGCGAAACGAAATATATCGTTCAATGTGGCAACAAGAATTCAGTACCTCTAGCGATAACACAATAGAAGTGCTAATACACGAGTTAGATCCGTGTACCTCTAATAACGTTGTTAACCATTGTGTACATTTTTAACAGGCCGAAAGGGTATCCGCGTACCCGTAACCATAGCAAGTTTAGCAGAAACAGTTTGATTTGAACAGTTGAATGTATACAATTCCTCTAACCAAAATTCAAATAAATAAGTTTAGAAGGGCCCAGCAGTAAATCTATCCTTGGGGCCCGCCGCGGCTCTCGACGGCCCTGCGAATAACTCTGAAGTATCCAATAAAGGGAGATTGTATCTGTGGAACTGAAAAATATTGTCACTACTCTAGCATATTTTCCTAATGTATTGTACATCATAACAACTACCAAAATACACTATTTAGACCAGAGATTTTCAAATTAAGATCGAGAAGAAATATAGCACAGTTGTAAAGTGAACAAAGTATTTGGGAATAAGGGCCAATACTGCTGGCATCTTTTATCATATTTATTAATAGTCGATTGATCCGCTTCAGACCTAGGAGACGGGAGAAAAGAATAGGAACAAGACAAAAGGCGGTTCTAATTCTAAATTGGTTTAGTATAGATATAGACGACTCAAACGCACTGGCAGGAGAATATTTTTTTAGAAATTAGAGGACATCACACTTTTTGAGACACACATGTACAAAACTTTATCGTCCTCCTGAAGATCGGTGTTTAATTGGCAGATAGTCGCCATTTCGCACGATTTTGCAAAGCTTGCCTCGCGGGACGGACCGATATCCACCAAGGCATAGGTTGCAGTCGTTAAAAAAACTAGATTCGCTAAGTGTAAAATAGCGAATTTTTCAACTTTTCAGGAAAGAATTTTTAATCAAAGTGCAATTTTGGAAATTTTAACCCTTGTGAAGGCAAGCTAAAATCCTAACATTAAAGGGCAAGCCGGGCCTCTCAGGCCCGTCTAAATTCAAGCTCCTTTTTGCCGTTCTCATATAGAAAGGTTATGCAATCGGTCGAAATTTCGACTTTTTAACCGAGACCCACAGGGCCAAATCTCTTATACCATTCGACTCAGTTCGTCGAGATCGTAAAATGGCTGTATGTGTGAGTGTGTGTATGTATGTATGGATGTATGTATGTGGCAAATAATCTCACCGATTTTTCTCTGAGGTGGCTGGACCGATTTGTACAAATTTAGTCTCAAATGAAAGGTGCAGCCTTCCCATCGGTCGCTATAGATTTTTTAATTGATCCGACTTTCGGTTCTGGAGTTACGTGTTGAAGAGTACAATCACACAGAAAATTTCCACAGAAACTGATACCACCATGATGTCCAAATGATGCAATATATATTAAAATATGTGCAACATTACTTGGCTTTGCATGTCTAGATCATTAATGACCCACCGAAGGCAATACGACCACATTGGCCAGCTATGGCGGTTCTTGATGCCCCGGGGGAACTTACCAAGTTCCTAAGATAATGTCATACCTATTTCTCAGTGAATTCTTTACCGATTATTACAAACTTAGTTTCAAATGAAAGGTACAGCATTCCCATTGGCTGCTGTTGAATTTCTAATTGATCCGACTTCCGGTTCCGGAATTACAGGATGATGAGTACGAACACGCAGCAAATCCCGATTTCAGCGTATAAGCCAATGGATGTAAAAAGGTCAATTTTTTCCAAAAGGTGAGTACTCGGAAGATCACGTCGACTGTCGATTGGTTCTGAGCTCCATTTCATTTGAACACGACCAATAAATGTTTCTGGGTTGCTATTAATTTCTTCTGATGCATAACCGAAGTACATATTCATATTTTTCTGCATCAGATTCATCGTCGGAAGCAATATCATTCACATCTTCTTCCTCGCTTTGCAAATTAGTTTCGGAATCGTCTGCTGTTGAATTTGCTCGAATTTCTTCCATTATTTCAGATTCTTTGAGACGATTGAAAACATGGGCAAATCGTCTTATAGCCATTTCAATTTTTTGTTGCTTTTAGATCCTACCATTTGAATAATTACGACAACTATAACACAAAGAATAGACAACAAAAATAGACAATAACGACAGAGTTAGGTTATGTTGTATCCAAATAATTGTCAAGTAGACCACAGTGGGGGAAATGAAAGTATTTACCCTAAAAAAAATGACACACGTCATTATCGTATGCTATTTTTACATTTCTTATAAAAGAAATGTAAAGAATTCGCTCAAACTTTCAAGATTTTTTTCTTATAAGAAAAGGTAAAGATAAAATCAATCAAAACATGAAAAAACCTGCTAATATGAAGATGAACTCATCAAAATGTTTTTTTCAGATAAATATTAATGTATTAAACCCGTGGTATTCCTAGTAAATATTGCATGCACACCGGGCCTGTCAGGCCCGGCTTGCCTTTTTGTGTATGTAAAAAATTCAAACATAGCTGCGCATCACTCCATAGATGAAAATTACCCAATTCTTTATTTTTGTTATAGATTTCAATGCTGCTTATCAAAATTTCCATGCCCAAGCTTATACTGCATACACATTTTTTTGTAACTAAAAAATTGTAACGTGCCGGGCCTCTGAGACCCGGTTGCCTTTTTGAGGGTTAAATGCAAAGAAGGGGTCTGTCAACATTGCAAAATGGCAAATGCTGACTCTTTTCAGGAAAGAGTATTTAATTAAGTAAAAGCCAATCCATAGGCCTTTGAAAATTGACAATTTCTGACATTTCAATTGCGCAAGAGAGTCTTTGTATCAAAATGATTTTTTTTTACTTTTCATGAAAATTCTTTTAATGAGAAGAAAACCATTAACATGAAAAAATCGCAAAAAATTACAATTTTGTCCTAGAATCGAAAAGTGTTTCTTACCAAACTGTATATGACCGCATACTATTCGAAAGGTCTAGTTTTCTTTGTTCAAAAAATGTTACAAAACCAAAAATCGGCTGAAAATGACAACGTAGCTAATTTTGTTGTGGCAAAGGTCCTAAAAAATGTTTTTTTGCTTCAAAATTTCGTGTGTACATTACTTTGTATCGCATTTGCTATACTAGTTCATTTTAAAAGTTTAAAATCACTGTAGCACAGTGTAATCTACAAAAAGTTAAACTCTAAATAGTTGAAACGTTTTGCCATTTTAACAATTGCTTTTCAACGGATTATAGCTTCTTTTAACGAATAAAAAAAACTTTCATTTTTCTAAAAAAACCTCCTCGAAAAATTAAAAAACTTCTACTGGGCACATTGACAGCCCCCTTGTGCATTTAAAATGTCCAACAGTATTCATTGTTAAATACCATAAGCAAATACTTGTAATAAAAAAAATTCAGATTTTTTTACACGGTTTCTCGAAATAGCACGGATTTTTTTACACGGTTTCTCAAAATAACATGGATTTTTTGCACGGTTTCTCAAAATAGCACGGATTTTTTTTGCACGGTTTCTCGCAATAATACGATTTTTTTTGCACGGTTTCTCGAAATAGCACGGATTTTTTTTACACGGTTTCTCGAAATAACATGGGTTTTCTTTACACGGTTTTTTTTTGCATGTAACGCATCCCCCGTGCAAAAAAAGAATTTGGTGTACTAGGTTCGGATGATTGATTTGTTTATTGAGGCTTTAACGAAATGGTTATTCACCGCAGATTCGGAAGGACCATTTCCGATTTTACGCCGATCCAGCTCTGAACACTACTCCCCATGAAGGATAGTGTCAACGGTAAGCTACAGAGGTCACCGTTTACGATACCGGCAGCCACAGCGAGTACCAGCAGCAGCTTAGTACAGAGTGAGCTACGAGGACACCAACGTGAGATGGAGTTACTAAATCGAGTTTTTACCCCGAGTTCAGGTAGCGACACCACAGTCGTACTTGACAGAGGTGAGGAAAAAGATCGACAAGCTCTATGAATCTCAAGCAAAATGTGCACACCTCTCTTGATGAGAGCAGAATCAACCGAAAAGGTTATTTTGACCACGTGAAAGCGGGAACTGAGGTGACACCGGAGAGTCACCACAAAATTCGTTCGGTGAGACGAGTGATGGGGAACAAGAGCACCCGAAAAAGCAGTAGAGCGAGCTGGAGGGCACCAGTGACCAGAGGAACGTAGAGAAAGACGGTGGCTGGTAGATCGTGGAAGCCAGCAGGTGAAGCGTAGAGAACGGAAACAAATTGAAACAAAAGAAGAAGAAACAAGAGAATAAAGAGAAACGTAAGCCTTCTCGGGAGAGGTACAAGGGCGATGTACTGATCATCGAAGCAAAGACGATAAGATGTCTCACGCCGCTCTTCTCAAGAAGGAAGCTGGCGGAGAATGTTGTTAAAACGAGGCACACTCAGAAAGGCGAGATGCTTTTCGAGCTGAGGAAGGACCCTTCCGTCAAGAGCTAGTTGCTAAATCCTTGGGCAGCAAAGCGAACGTGAGAGCCCTGTTGCAGGAAGCTGTAACCGAGTGCAAGAGGCTAGACGAGATAGCGACCGTAAAAGAACTGAAAGGTGCACTGATCGAGTCAAACGGTGGCGATTCGACTTCCGGCGGTCGTTGCCAACAAGCTGGCGGAGACCGACAAGATGAAAGTCGGATAGCCGGTGTACTCGTTGAGAGTCGCTCCGTGAGTTACTAAGCAGATGGATCGATGCTCGGACATCAGACGAGGAACTACAAGGGTCCGGACAGGTCTGCACTGTGTAAAAAATGCGGAGAAAAGGGGCACGCTGCTAGAGACTGCACAAAGCAACCACGGTGCATGGTTTGTAATGCGGAGGACGGAAATGACCACACGACGGGCGGCGTACAAAAAGTCGAAGACATGTCAACAATGATGGAGATAACCCAGCTTAATCTCAATCATTGCGACATTGCACTGCAACTGTTGTGGCAGTCAACAACAGAAACGAAGTGCGATGTTGCAATTATTGCAGAGCCGTATCGTGTTCCCCCCGATACCGGTAACTGGGTGGTGGATAGTGCAGGGATAGCTGCAATCCAAGTTATGGGTGATTTCTCTGTCCAAGAGGTGGTGGATAGCGCACGTGGCTTCGCGATAGCAAGGATCAACGGCGTATTCGTCTGTAGCTGCTATGCTCCCCCAGATGGACACCAGAACAGTACGATCAGATACTGGACGTACTAACCGACTCGTTAGTCGGACGAACGCCGGTTGTTATAGGAGGAAACTTTTACGCTTGGGCGGTTGAGAGGGGTAGGAGGCTGACCAACGCGAGAGGTTACAGCTTGTTGGAAGCTCTGGCGAAGCTGGTTGTAAGGCTGTGCAACGAATGTTCCGCTACCACATTCCGCAAAGACGGTCGAGAATCTATCATCGACGTAACATTCTGCAGTCGTTCGCTGTCGGATAATACAAATTGGCGAGTTATTAAGTAGTACACACGTGGCCACCACCAGGCGTTCCACTACACTATTGGGCGGCGGAATTTTATTGTAACGCGGAGAGTGACGACTGGCGAGCGAAAGTGAAAAATAAAGGACCATTTTGTGGAAGCACTTCGTGCTGACAGCGTCACTCCAATTCCGAGCGCCGATGAGCCGAGGAAATACATAGTAGCTGGGGTATGCGATGTAACAATGCCGAGGAAAATGGAGCCGAGGGACTACCGGCGTCGGGCGTACTGCTGGAACGAAAGGCTCAGCGTCATCCAGGCTACCTGTTTAAAAGCCAGAAGATGCGTTCAGAGAGCATGATCTGAGGTAGTCGGAGAAGAGTCTAAGACAACATTTCGGGCGGCCAGGGCTGCTTTTAAACGTTATATATTACTAAGCAAGTTCACCTGCTACAAGGAGCTGTGCAGAGAAGTAAACGCTAACCCCTGGGGCAATGATTACCATGTTGTTATGGCCAGTATCAAGGGTCCAGTGACGCTAGTCGAAGTGTGCGCTGACAAACTGAAGATTATCGTGGATGTGTTTTCCCGAAGCACGGTGACGGTGGAAATGCTGGTGACAATCAAGACTCCAACGACGAGCTCCTTATAGTGGCAAAAGGGCTGAAAGCGAAGAAAGCTCCCGAACCGGATGGTATCCCCACGTAGCACCGCGATCCTGGTTTTCCGGATATGATCAGGATAGTCCTACAGAAATGCCTGGACGATGGCTACTTTCCGGATAGATGGAAGATCCAGAAGCTGATGTTGCTGCCAACAGCAGGGAAACCGTCAAGAGATCCAGCATCGTATCAGCCTATATGCCTGCTGGATACTCTGGGCAAACTTCTGGAAAGGGTCATCCTCAACAGGCTGACGACTTATGCTGAAAGTGAGAATGGAGCTGCAGATGAAGTGGCAAATGGATCAACAAAGTAGTGCCATTGGCTAAAACGCCACCGTGAAGCCACAAATCGGGTTTCGGGAGAAATTCCGCCGCCGGGGAACACTCCGACAGTGTAGACTAGGTCCACCGCCGGGACCAGTTGAGTAGTACGCGACGTAGCACTGGTTCGAGTCGGCGGGTCGTCAGTTAACCGGACGTGAGGATTCACCAGAATCGCTGAACTGACCTCCACGCCCTCTTGGTAGCTCGTGAGTAGGTTAGATCCACCGCCGGGGATTGGACCGAGTAGACCACGTCGAATAGCAGTGAGTCGTTGGGGAGCCAGAGAACTGGAAACTCCACCCGGAACCGCTGGATGGACCTCAGCACCTGCTGGCTGACCCATTGAGTAGGCTAGGTCTACCGCCGGAGACTAGATCGAGTAGATCGGGACGAAGCGGGGAGCTAAATGTCTCACGGAAACGAACATTGGTATCGGGAGCAATCTTTCGCCGGGGAATTTACGGTAGGGAAGATTTGCTGCCGTGGACTACCTGACAGAATCGTGACGAAAAAGGGAGGTAATGGACTCACGAAATAAGCACCGGTAACGAAAGAAATTCCGTTGTCGGGGAACTGTCAGTCGGAGTAGGATAATATCCGAGTTGATCTCGATAAAGCTGGGAGCTAAATGGCTCAAGGAAGCAGGTGCAGGGAGCAATTCCTCCGTCGGGGATCTGTCGGTCAGAGTTGGATGAGTTCCCCGTTGGGGACTATCCAATTAGATCGTGATAGGACCGGGAGCTGAATGACTCACGGATGGAGAATTTTATCGAATCAAAAGAATCCCAAAGTGTAATGGTAAAACATAGGTTTGATATTTACCCAATAATTTGAATCTGCTCAATGTTTTTAAAGCATGATATAACTACCACTTATGAAGACACAACACTAACTATAAAAAATAAACAAGGGATACTCTCAAAGCGAAGTTCTATCACAATTACTGTAGCCTGTGACTAGGTTATCTAAAAAAGAATTCAATTTGAATTTAACTTTCCTTCGACGTGGTACAATCAAATGGTAAATGGCACTCGACCTTCCTGGTTTTGGATAGACGTCGATTTGCAGAGTGATAGTATAATCTTTCTACCGAGAGAGGAAGAAACACTTCCCCACAACAAAACGTTTTTCCTCCGCATTTTAGGTATCAATTTGATATGGTGCTACACTGATTATATTAACACTGAACTAAATAAAGTTAGTTATATCATCTCGATTCGTGCTCATTCATATTATTTTATGCAACATAAAACAATAAATTATCGAAGTTATATAAAATATAAGTTGCGAATATTTAAATATATAGTACCAAAACATCATGTATATTTTTCAGTTAAATACATAAACGAACAAATATGCTTGTTGATTAATTTGAAACATACAAAAATTAGATTGGACATTGGAAACGTAGATGATGGTGTGCAAAAAATTACTCATTTTGACTGATGTCAACTTGCATGACACAGAAGAAAATATTTTTACTACACTCCCCACCGAAGTGAACGCAAAGAGAAGACTTATAGGTTCCTGCACATCTGATACGAAACGTTTTCCGACTGCTCAGTCATTCTTTTTCCTCGTATTATCGGAAATAGCTCCGATTATTTCATTTTTTATCTCGATATCACAAAACAAATCCGAAGGGAATTGCATCGTCGAAGATTTTATCGAGAATGAAACTGGGATAACGATGATAATCCTAGCAAAGGGCTTTGCTTTCCTGCTGCCCGATTGCATGCTCTTCTTCGTGTGCACTGGCATCAATTTGATCGACTGAGAAAATCGGAAGCCGGATGTTTCGCCTTTCAAAGGGGTAGTTGGGTGCCCTGTGGGGTCTTGGGACTAGTCGGGTTTTTGTTTTCATTCTCTGACAGAAGGACCGAACAATCTAATTAAATCTGATTGCGTTTTTCGTTTCCTTTCCCTTCGACTGAGACCGAAAGTGAATCCTTTCCGTAGCGGGTGGAATGCTCGGTCCTAGAAAAACAACATTTGCTTCGCGGTACACAGGCAGTCTGGGTGGGCGGGAATGTTTACCTTTGCGTAAGAGGTTCTCCTGGTGGGTTGTGAAGTGTCAAGTGTTATTTGAAATACATTAGGAAGGACCTTTGAGATTGATAGTGTCTGAATGGAAAGTGTTTTTGTAAATAAAACAAACATTTTACTAAGGAACGGATTGATGTTTTAGCAATCGAATTTGTTCTATTTATTGATTTACTTATTTGACCAAAATTGGTCCACATGACGTCTATTGAATTTGGAAAAGTTCATTTGAGGATAGAAATATCTAAACCTGATGCGTGTGAGTGGAGAAAAGGTGAGATACTAGTCTTAAAAGACAATCATCATATGATGTATACGAATTCTGATTAGAAAGAAATCGAGTAGGTTCGTCGCATAACCGCTGTTATGAACCATATTGAGCCCATACATAATGTGTTAAAACGATTGTTTTTTTTTACGTTGCCGATTCGATTTTTCATTGAGTTTTTTTATATTAGCTTATTTGACACAACTCAACGAGTTAGCTTGTATGATCCGTGAGACTTTAATTCAAAAGAATAAAAACCTATTTTAATCCACCTAGCGGTGCAATTGTGCCTTTCTCAATTATGAATCACGAGAATGTGTGCGTTGTTTATATTCATTAAAAACTTTTAAATGCATATATTACATTTTATTATTATACATCACATGACAACTATATACAGGAAAATAAATCATTATTCGAGTTCTAAAATTTTGAAAAAGAAAAAACAGCCACGGTAATATTGAACTGAAAAAAGGTGCGAAATCGGCAGTCCCAAAAAGTCGATTTTTATGAAAAAAAAATTTTCGAGATAACATAAAATCTCGACGTTTCATGCATTTTAAAGATGTTTGGCATCAAAAATACGAATTCGATTTCTGAAATTTCATGGGGTCCCCCCCTTGAAAAAAAAATTTGAGTTCCGGCTTATATGGGAATTTTATATGTGACCGGACGATTTAGTCTATATTTCCGGACCCATATAAGCGATCCGTATGAAATTTTATAGACATCTATGAGGATATTATAGCTATCATTTGGGACTAAGTTTGTGAAAATCGGCCCAACCATTTCCGGGAAACTGATGTGAGTTCGTAAATTTTGAAAGATGGCCGCTTTTCCCGGGCACTTCCGGAACCGTCTATGGTGGTCAATGTAGTCAACGAAAGTATGGTTGGCCATCGGTGACTTAGAACAGCAAATTTAAGTTGTTTGAGAGACGCTTTAGCGAAATTTTTCCTTTTTTACTTTCATCGGAGTATCGGTTTGAATCACAATTTGCTATGTGATCGCACGCCACAACCTGTAACTCCGGAACGTTGCACCTTTCATTTGAGACTACGTTTGTCGAAATCGGTTCAGCCATCTCTGAGAAAAATGAGTGACATTTTTGGTCACATACACACATACGCACATACACACATACGCACATACACACACATACATACATACACACATACATGCACACACAGACATTTGCCGAACTCGACGAACTGAATCGAATGGTATATGTCACTCGGCCCTCCGGGCCTCCGTTAAAAAGTCGGTTTTCAGAGCAATTGCAATACCTTTCTATTGAGAAAGGCAAAACATAATTTTAATGTCAGCCTATTGGGTTCTGTGGGCGTTGGCTGTTCCTTCGTATTGAGACACTTTTTCTCGGCGGTGCAATATTTTCCATTTCTTCCACTTCATGTTTGTGTCGTTGTGTCTACTGTGTTCTTGGTTGAAGGGTGTTAATCGTTTGTATCTTATTGTTACGGGTTGTTGTTGTGTATCCGTCTTCCTAGACGTTTATTTCTTTGCTAGTGATGGTTGTTGTTTTGTAGCAATCATTGTTAAGTGAGTATTTGTTACTGCTTGGTTCGCAGTTATAGGCTTAAACATCATTTGTTGTTGAGTATACGATACTTTAGTGGAAGGTGACTAGTGTCGGTTGTAGTAGATGAACTTTCCTTAGCAACTTCTACGAACGAGTTTTCAAGGTATAGGGACTTTTTGAAGGTATTGTGTGATTATTTCCGCTCAAGCAAGCCCGTTTGATGAGATCCTGATTGTTGATGATTTCAACTTCTCCAGATTAAAATGGCGCTCTGCTTCGAACGGATTTATGTTCGCAGATCCCGAACTGTCATCTTTTCATACTGGCATCACCAGTTTGCTTGACTGCTACAGTCTGAATCTGCTGCGCCAAACGAATAACGTGGTGAATGAGAGCAACACAATCTTCGATCTCTGCTTTTCGACTAAATCTGTCTACGCGTCAAAAATCACCGCAGCATCGTTCCCCATGGTAAAGATTGTTAGACACCACCCTCATCTGCATATAGTGCTTGAAGCGATTCGTGTGAAGCATGACTGCAATGTTTCTGACACCATCAGCTATAACTTCTGAAGAGCCGACTATAATAGCATTATTGACTTCCTGTCGAATATCCACTGGAATGAAATTCTCGACAATGATGATGTCAATGTTGAAGTTCAGACCTTTTCCAATGTTATGAGCTATGCTATCGATCGCTATGTACCCAAAAGAAGCGGCCTTCAATATAAGAACCCATCGTGGCAAACTGCCGACCTGAGACGATTAAAAGCGACCAAAAGAGCTGCTCCGAAGAAGTACTCCAAGTTTACGTAGCCCCCAACAACACTTCGTGCATGTTAACCAAGTCTTTAAAAAGACATCAAAGCGTTGCCATGTCGATACTTGCGAAACGTGCAACGTAAGTTGAAGTCCGAACCTAGAACATTCCGGAAGCTTGTAAACGAGCAAAGAAAGGAATCCGGGTTGCCTTCAACGATGAGCTATGGAGGGCGTATGAGCTCTAGTTCACAGGAGATATGCCGTCGCGAGTGTTTTCTCCAACGAGAAACTGGTACCGACCCAGGTTTCACGCGCGGCACTCAATGTACCTCATTCATACCAGTCTATATCATTCATACCAGTGAACTATGTCGATATCGACAATAATATGGTACAACTTGCGATCTTTGGCATCTGTTTGAACTGTCGCTAACAACCGGAGTATTTCTCGAACTCTGGAAATTCTCCTTCATTTTTCAGCTCACAAAAAAGGTGATAAAAAGGAAGCTGACAACTGCCTCGGTATTACAACGGCAAGCGCAGTTCCCAAGCTGTTTGAGATGGCTTGGTTGGAACCCATTTTCAGTCACTGCATATCTCCGAGACTCAGTATGGATTTATGCCGAAACGTTCAACATCTGCGAATCTTCTGTCGTTCACAACATATGTGACAGATGCCATGTCTGATGGCCTCCAAACTGACGTTATTTCCACTTGACGACCTTTTAGCTGCTTTTGACAAGATTAATCACGCTATTGCAGTGGCAAAGTTTGATAGATTTGGCTTTGGTACTAATATTCTCCGCTTGATGAAATGGTATTTTTACCATTTTTGACGTAGGACTACGTCTTTGTTTTGGGGGTGTACTTTGCAAATTCAACAAAAATGGTATGTAACGAAAAGTGGTCCAATTTTAAACGCTTATAATTCAGCCATCTTATGGAAAATTTTCAATTTTATTACGCATATCGCTCAGAAATACTCCTAAGAATAGATTCCAATAGATAAACGTAAAGATTTTTGATATTATGGCATTAAAATGTTAAATAATGTTCAACATAGTCAAAATACCACGCATTTGCACACAGAAGGCTGCGCTTCCCTAGTCTGGCACGACAGATTTATGTACCTAACGCGTAACGCTTCTATGAATGACGTCATCATCGACTATTTAAGGAGCAGATTTGGTTGGGCAAGCTCAGTTGCCTCTTGGACGGCAGGCAGAGCAGAGCACTGCGCTGCATGCTCCCACAGCCAGTGTAGCAGAGGCTAGCATCGTGGTACTATTTGTCTCTTTCGCTCCACCCATCATTACCAGCGTTAACTCATTTTGCTTGGTGCGTATCTTCCATTCGTGTACGGATACGATGTACTGGCACAGCTTTTTGATTCAAGCACGGTACACCGTTCGCTTGGGTTTATTGTTTGAGGCGAATGTGTAGGTATATCCAAGTGTTGCGTGTATGATAGAAATCTCAGCTTTCGTTGCGCGAAGCGAAAGCTTTCGTTTTTTCTTTGTGTTGTCATCTCCATGACAGGCTAAGGAGACGAAAACTTTCTTAGCAACAAATTCACGCGACTGGATAGAAGAAGGTGCAACGAAGGTTTATTATTTACGTTTCATCAATTTATTGATTCCACGAGATTCATTTCCACTCAACCTATCCCACTTTGATTCTACCAATACATAGTTACTACAAAGCCTATTTATGAATGGATGCACTGTTAGTTAAAAAATCGCTGCAAAAATGCATCTAAGTCCATCCATAAAACTATTTTCGATTCTTGTATATGTTTTGCTTCGATATATGATTATGACCACTGCATTCGCTACATTTATGTGTACTTTGGAAAATTTCAATAACGGCAAAATAAAACTATAAAACTTGTTCTACTGTGACTGTATTGTCTAAAACATGATTTTCAAACATCGGTCTGGTTGTTTACTCTACACAATAGAAAAACTTTTAAAATTTTAAAGCAGTTCCAGATATTAGTTCGGTTTTCCATCGCAGATTTCTGTCTGCTTTTTTTAATCGGATTCGATCACCCATTGTAAATAAAATGACCTGATGAGCAAGACGGTTTGATTCATGAAGTGAACTGTAGAAAGAAATATGTGGGATTAATTATTAATCCAAATGTAATAAGAAATTAAATATTTCACGTATTGCAGTCCTACGTCTGCAATTCGTACAACTCCATAGGGCTGTCCCTTGTAGTTTTGTTAACTATTTTTTGTTAACGACCTATTGAGTCAATTTGTTATTACGGCATTTCATTAGCAAGGGACTGGAAGGTGAAGTATATTTTTGAAAATTTAGAGCCATAGTACGCAAGGGAGAGCAAGGAGTTGAAGGGAGAAAGTTTAGAAAAGCGTGGAAGTAAACTTCCACACTAAGCATTTGCGACGTTGAAACTCATTGAATGAGCCAGTTTTGTTTGTTCCCTCACCAATTGCTTGCCTGAGTGATTTTATTTTATCGACTATTGTGACTGTCTCAGCGTTTGTGATGTATGGTCACATGTATTGCTGATTTGCACGGTGTCGCATTGCGGAATTGTGCGATTTCAACCGAATGACTCTAAATCCCCTCGTGCTTTTCGCAACAATATATTCGCCCGATTACCTCTTCGCCGGACGAACTATGGAGTTAACAATGTCTCCATCGGTTCACAGCGGACTTTCAACAGAGTGTCATCCGAGTTCTACCTTCACATTCCACGCTGCAAATTACAATCTGATTTTTTAAATATATTAAGAAATTATCATTAGGACCACACTGCACAGTGGTCCAGATTGTGAATTTAGCAGGGATCTTTTAGCTAAAATTAAATGACTAAGCTTTGCAATATATTTGACAAAGTTGTTGTACTTTGCAAGGCCCTTCTTTTTATCTAAACAGATGCTAGGGTTGCACGAGAAATCCAAATGTAAGCTTTAGGGTGTTTAAAAAAACGGTTTTATTTCAATAACTTTTGTAGTTTTTATTTTACACCAAAGTACTCTTTGAACAACTTGAAGATTATTCTAGGGCGCATAATTTGCTTTAAAACATCAACTACTGAACTCTTTTCGTTTCAAAGTTATGAGAACTTTTATATAAAAAATATTACTTTTTCAAAACAATTGCGCTACTGCTCGTGATTTTGACAGTCCAAGATTGACATTGAATTCTATTTTCTTCACGTTACAATCCATTAACATAACATTCATTGATTTATCATTGAAAAACCTGTTTTAATCCACCTAGCGGTGCAATTGTGCCTTTCTCATTTCTCTATGGCACGGAGGCTTTTTATGTTCAACATAATTGTGGAAATGTCCATTACATTCTTAGTACACTTTGCACTTATACACAATGGCATGCCAGCCACGAACTTGATGAGCTACGTGTCGACGGTGAAACACTTGAAACAAAAAAATATCATACTCCATTAGCCTAATCAGCATTAGATCAATGTTATCTGCTTGCTAACTCATTTTGTCATGCGGGGGTGGGTATGTGAGGAGGGCGAAAGTCCCATGAACGAACGACTCCCCAGCTTAAATTGGTATGCTTTGTGATATAGTGGTGGTTTAAAGATGATGGGGTTGAAAGGGAGGGGTATGAGGGCTGGATGGGGTGGTGGTCTGAGGGGTGATTTAAGGAGATTTTTAAAGGAGGGGAGTGAACAGTAGAGGGGGGGTGTAACTCCTCTCCGTAAACCATCAACTACGCCCCTGTTAAAATCCAGAAACCTTATGAGAGTCGAAAAAAAAATTAGGATTAGGTTGACGTTTTTCAGAGTGATTGCATAACCTTTCTATATGAGAAAGGCAAAAATGTGCCAAAATCCAAAAAAGTGAATTGTCGTCAAATTTATTATCGAGTTTGCATCAAATCTCGACGTTTCATGCACCTTGAACACATTTAGCATCAAAAATAAAAATTCTATTTTTAATTATTCCTATAGTTTATATGAGAAATTTCTGTGTGGCCGCACTCTGAAACCCGTAATTCCGGAACCAGAATTCCGATCGATCCAAAATTCAATAGCAGCCGATGGGAAGGTTGCACCTTTCATTTGAGACTAAGTTTGGACAAATCGATCCAGCCATCTCTGAGAAAAAGTGACATTATTTGACACATACGCACATACATACACACACATACACACACATACATACACACATACACACACACATATACAGACTTTTTCCGATCTCGACGAACTGAGTCGAATGGGATTAGGTTGACGTTTTTCAGAGTGATTGCATAACCTTTCTATATGAGAAAGGCAAAAACATAACATTTGGGTAATATCTGTACTAAATCAACCAAAAACATAGGTAGTCGGATTTACCCCACCGTTTTTAAAAACAGCAAAAATGAACGTTATCGTAAAACGCTTCTATCTAAATTTTTTCTCAGGATGCAAATGAAATGCTATACATAGAAACCATGCCCAGAAATCTAACCTTTGATTTGGAATATAAAACGACTTGATCCGATGTAAAATGAGCATTTTATAGCCAAAACCATCTACTAGGTCAGATTTGCCCCACCTTACCCTATTCAAAGAATTTTGCTACAAATATTGAACTTGGCTTTTTCCCTCGATATCCCTCGCGAATTTTACTTTAAAATGGCCTTCAGACTATTTAGTTGCACTTAAACTAGGTTTCAGTTGCGCAAGTCTGCGCCAGGAATGCCTAAAAAATCTATGATGTTGTATATGTTTAACGAGATAATACAAAACGAAAAAAATATTTCGCATTTTAAAATCATATTATTTTATTATTACTTCACATTTTGAAAACATATAGCTTAACTATTATTTTCACAAAATTTCTTTTCGATCGGATCATTAGAACTTAAGTTATACATTGGATTAATTTATTGGACGCTACTTTACAAAATAGATGTCGGTACGGAATATTCGATGTACGAGGCACTTCATACCATAACGATGTTATCGAATTCAGATTTTTTTGAGAAAGCCCGTTGCGATTCATACGACATCCGTAGTTCCAATTTATAAATAAATTTGAAGTCATGAACTGTTGCTTCTTTTTAAAATTTTTGGTACTATAATGGTATTTTTGTTTTTGCGAAAAGCTTTATTTTTACGGTGCCTAAAACCCTTTTCCGGAAAAATTCACAATTGATTTGAAATTTTGTCGTGAGCTTGCTATTATAATCATGAACAACATTCCAAAATTGAAAATTGGTCTGTGATTTGGTTCACGATATATAATGCTCACTGGAAATGATATCAAAATATTGACGTTCTGGCACAAAAGCTGCAGTTTCGAGAATTTTCAATGAGAAATCATGATTTTTTTTACAAGCACATCAAAACTTGTACTATTTGATACTCTGAAAAATGTTAGTGCACAAATAATGATAATTAAATATGAATGATTAGTGTAATATGAAAGGCCAGCGACCCAAAATTTACTAAAGAAATACAGTTTTGTATCGATATTTCCATTGCATATATTTAGGACCGTCCCTCTTCAGGAATGGAACCACTGTGGTGTAGAGATGGTCGGGTTTCAATTTTTTCGAACCCGACCCGAACCCGAGAGATTGAAAATTGAAAAACTCGAACCCGACCCGAACCCGAAATTATCAAATTTGAAAAACCCGCACCCGACCCGAGCCCGAAAATTTTAAAATTAGATAACCCGGACCCGACCCGTACCCGAGAATGAAAATTTTGTACAACCCGAACCCGACCCGACCCCGAGAATTTGAAAATTTGAAAACCTGAACCCGAAATTTTTTAATTTGAGAAACCCGATCCGAACCCAACTTGCTAATATGTAGAATCCACCAAAGATCTCGAAGGTTTTTAATTTTAGGCACCCTAGGCTCATATTAGAATAGTAGAATCACTCGAATCTGAAATAGCACCATACGCGTTGAGTTATATCTGCCTATGGCGAGTAGAATCCGCATTTTTATTTGCTATTATTGAACGCCGAATTTTTAATGTTATGAGAAACTAACAAATCGTCGATATATTAACCGGAAAGTAGAATAAATCGGTCGCTAACTCAATGGTGACTTAATGGTGACAGTTTCAAACAACCTTGCCCGTCGTACTTAACCAAAATTTCTAATTTTGTATCAAAAGCGAATTCTATACATTTCTTTTCTAAGAAATGTAAAACCAT
Organism: Topomyia yanbarensis; assembly: GCF_030247195.1. NCBI lineage: Eukaryota > Metazoa > Arthropoda > Insecta > Diptera > Culicidae > Topomyia > Topomyia yanbarensis. Next base: position 9,649 of record NW_026683470.1, on the reverse strand, counting down.
TCCTGCAAGGCAGTTTTGTATGATTTATCACATGTATTAAATTAGCTATGGTTATTGGCCACAGCAATACCACCAAATTTGTGATTTCAATATATGGGAATTGTGAAATCGTCCCCGGGCTACGACGCCCTTTTTAGTCAATATTTACCGTTTATTTTAACTGCAAGCAATCTTTATCATAAATCAATTTGATTATTATTAATCTTCCATTAAAGCAGGTACAAACTATTTGTTGCATTTGACCAACTTAACAGTGCCCGCTTAAAGTTTCTTTGGGGTACAAATGTACCCCACAAAACCGTTTACGTTAACGTTTTGTCATGTTTACACAATTCCGAAGACATTATTATATCTTTTTTTAAAAACAAAACATCGATACATAGTAAGCGAAAAACTTGTGTAAAATTGTATGTTTTGGAATATAAGTATATATAATTTAATTATAAATTTAATAAAATTAGGCATATTAAAGCGATTTTAGTTCTGGGGTACGAATGTATCCCACAAAACCGTTTACTTAGAGAAAAAGTCACGAAACCGTTGTAGGGTTAATCACAGATAATTTTATTATCTGTGGGTTAATGGACAATTATTATTCAATATGTAGCATATAGTGCACTCGCAACACCTACTGTTCGATTTCTCGCGACTGTCAAAACGACCAATCAGGAGCGGATCAATATATTGGTTTTTATTGTTTCTACTTCCCTTAGATTCCTACTCGCTTTGCTTTAGACACTATTTGCTGTACGCTTTAGCTGATTTATTACTAATTATCATGAAAAATAAATCGCTAAGAGCCCAACAAACATTAGGAGCTGAACTATAAGACTACGTGTTGATTTAAAGCAGATTAAAGGTTATGTAAGCTGAATAAAACTTTCGATGAACTATTTAAACATTAACAGTTTATTCAGCCTATTTAAAATCCAGTATTCGCCAGTTCCAACTAGGCTGAACTATACTGCTAATAAATGTAATAGCGACAATATTAAAGCTTTTATTCAACCATCTTAATTAGACTGAATTGCGAGTTGAATAAACGATGCTGTTACCAAAAGTATTACCTTTAATCATTAAGCTGCACTACATGTCTTCAAGAGGTTGTTTCTACCTTTACATTTGCCGTTATACCACCTTTGACTTTCAGCTGAATTATGTGTTTAACAAAGTTAATTGTAACTACTACAAAAATTGGCGCGATTAGCAAATCATGAGGAATGGCAACCGATCTGCGTTCGAGTCCCAATACACACACAATATTTTTTTTACTATTATGTGAAGGATTTTTTTATTATTTCGGTATATTCCAATTGAGATGTTTTGCATATATTACAGTTAAGGAGCAATAGATCAATAAATGAATAAAGAAATAAAGAAAGTTTATTTAGTTTTTTTTATATCTACTGAGTTTTCACCACGGGAAATACACGATTTACAGTTTTTCAATGTACAAGCTTACCAAATCACTCGCGCCCTCGTTTATGTAAATTTACACAATAGAAACTTTTTGTTCCAATGTTGCTATAAATTTTAGACACCAGCATTGTTACCATGATTTTTTTTCTATCTATCGACTTGCAAACAAAGGTACAATGAAATGATTATTCACGCTGGCGGACTTAATTGATATAAATAAATAAACTATTGAATTCGAACAGCGACTTCCGCTTACCAAAAAAAATCACAATGGAAAGAAAATCATTTGGCAGAGAGTGGTAAATAAATTGAGGAGATTGCCACCTTAAAATTATAAATGACTTCAATCCATCATTCAGTTACCACCACTTTCATATAACACCCATTTTTACTTATCTACATATTTTGTGACAACCATAAATCCTCACCTTGGAAACAAAAACGACTATAATCATCATTTTTGAAATAAATAAATTATCTAATTTAAAATTCCCGAATGTTCTAAAAATTATTAAATAAAAAACGCTTTTAATCCACCTAACAGTGTGATGAGACATTTCTTATAACTCTTATCACTCTTCGGATATTATATCTTTTGAGAACATTTATAACTTGATGCTTCGCGATGTTTTTGATAACACATACTACATGGGATTGTGGCAAGACTCAGAGAATCGCTCAAATCAGCATAGGACAACATCAGTGCTAGAAATCTCAAACCAAATCAATGGGAAAGCGAAAAAATGGCCCATAAAATAGACATACCAACGAATTTTTGTTAATGCTCTGTTAATAAAATATCTAAATTGTGGTGGGAAAACTGAATTTTCCTAAAGGGGTTATATATTGTACTGAGTTAAAAAAATCGAAATTTTTTTTGAATCGATTTGAAGTTTATATTTTACTCAAATTTCCAATGCGACTGCGAACTAAGAAATCAACGCTTTTTCTTGAAAAGGGCGATACTAGCAGTGATACCATTCAAAGAAAATCAACAGTGAATATTTCCAGACTTGGTTTTATTTCCTATTTAAGAACTATTGTGTTTTTTACATCCTAGATTGCATGATTCAGTGATCGAAACCCAAAACTTCATAAAGTATTTAAAATTATTAAATTAAAATTTGTTTTTGCTATTGAAATTGACAAAATGATAGTATCGCCCCTTTGGCGATTGTTTACTTTTTCGGTCCCACCTATCAGCATTGAAGTATCGCCCTCACGTTTTTTTACAATAACTACCGTTTTACACCGCCGATTTCGTCCGGGTTTTTTCAATAGCGATCATTGTTACTATTTACAGCTGGTATCAGCTTGATAATCCAAAAAAAAGGAAAATAACAGTTTCGCCTCTAAACTGCTAGCAAAAAAAGTATCGCCCTGTTTGTTTGCATGGAGCGTGGAGGGCGAAACTTTAAATAAACAAACAAAAATACAGTTTCGCCCGTTGTATTTTTTGCTGTAGTTTAAGAAAGCAATATCGTAGAATCAAAATTTTTAGGTTAATTTCTTGCGTTTCAAAGCCCTCATTCGCATGCATGAAAAAAGCCTTATGTTTACATTTGTAATTATCGCCTTTTTCACAAAAAAGCGTTGAAATGAAATCGCAGCTCCTGATATCACGCTATCTCTGAAGTGCATGCGTGCATAGTTCCAAATTTTACTTCGACATCGACTTTTTCTAAAGGTGACTTCCCAGTAGTATCCTTGATTTGAATTATTATCGCTAATCCTAATGTCAAAGAACAAATAAAAACCTCTCGAAAACGAACCGTTTGGGAATATCATCATCATTACTGGAATTTTCATTTTCACGAAACTTTTCGATAACCTTCCGTCACTTGCGTTAATGCACTGGGTGCACAGTGCTCTGAAAATCTAGCGAAATCGTCTTAGGGCACCAGCGGGTATAATTCAGAGCTGCGCGGCGAGTTTAATCTGTAAAGAATACTAAAAATCAATTTCTATTCCATAATTTTCAGTTCAGCAATTCGAGAGATCTTGCTCACCGCAAGCCATGAAAAATAGACTACGTTGTGAAGCGATGGTCACTATTTATTAAAAAATCACGGTTAAATAAAAAATAAAACTATTAAAAAATTTCAAATAGTTTATAATTTTCACAAACATATTAGGAAAAATTGTTTAATAAGCTTTCGTAATATTTTTTTTTTTTTCAATTCGTTTATTTGATAAGGCAGGTTTGCGTTAGCTTAAAGGTGCCAATTTTTTTTTTGTTTTACATTTTAAATTACTTAAAACTAGGGGCTTACATATTGATTTTTGAAATTAAACTAAGGCTAATTTATAGCTATACATATACACAAGGGGGTAGTATAATTTTCGTAAAATTAGAGGGGTCATTTAGTTTTTATGGCAATATGGTTTGACATTTTTAGCAATGAGATTATTGGAGCAAATAATGTTTAACTAAGGGGGGAAATTTTTACGACTATCTTAAAAGTAGAAATAATTAGAGGGCGTGATTAAATTTTGTAAAGATTTGGAGACATTAATTAGAGTTATTTTATGTGGTAGTAGAGTTGGGCATTTTCAACGAGATCATATAATATAATAGTTAAAACTAGAAAAGGCAAGAAGAGCTAAATGCTTCATGAAGATATTTGGGGGGGGGGGGGGGGGAAGGGGTGTTACTTCTGTGTATAAGAGTCAGGGGAAGTAGGGTGGACAAACATGGCAGGGGGAGAACATTATTTCAGTTTCAGACTTCGGGAGATCAACGGATGGATTACAGAATCAGGGTGGTCTTCATCAGGAAGAATCATGTACTGGGACGCCGGGTGGTCGTTCTCGAGATGGCAGGGGTTTTTCCAGACGATTTCGTAGTGCGGCTCAGATGTTGATCGGCTACATTTCGAGTTGTGCGTGTGATGTTCGTGCTTTAGGTCCCGTGTTTGTTGGCTCATTCGACAGGGATGTTTTGTGTCGCCTTGGAGTCGCATCAAACCATCGTGGGTGTATGGTACAGGTGGAAGAGAGCGCTTCTGAGAATGATAAGGAAAAGGGGCAGTTAAAGTTGGATATTGATGGTTTTTATGAAGGTGTATATAAGGGACATATAGAGGACATCGCGGCTTGCCAACACATCTCGAACCGGGACGTTGGGTGGTCTTCCTCGGGCCCGGAGGGTGTCCATAAGCCGAGACCTGGCGGAACTGTACTCGGTGCACGCCCAGACTATGTGCTCTATATCGTGATAACCGTCGCCACAAGCGCAGATACCACTCTCCACGAGCCCAATACGTCGGAGATGTGCATCCAGCGTGTAATGGTTCGCCATGAGTCGGGACATCACACGAATGAAGTCACGACCCACATCCATCCCCTTGAACCAAGGTTTCGTCGATACCTTAGGGACTATCGAATGTAGCCACCTTCCTAGCTCCCCATTGCTCCACGAGGTTTGCCAACTTTCGAGGGTTCTCTGATGAGTAATACTGAAAAATTCGTGGAAGCAAATTGGTCTTTCAAAAACGTCACCTTCAATGGCACCCACCTTAGCTAAGGAGTCCGCCTTCTCATTGCCCGGAATGGAGCAATGAGAAGGGACCCACACCAAGGTAATCTGGAAAGATTTGTCAGATAAAGCACTCAGTAGCTCCCGTATTTTCCCCAAAAAATACGAGGAATGCTTTCCATGTTTCATCGAGCGAATAGCGTCAATAGAACTCAGACTATCCGAGACGATGAAGTAATGGTCTGCGGGTAATGTGCCAATGACTCCAAGGGTATACTGAATAGCAGCTAGTTCTGCGGCGTAAACTGAAGCAGGGTCACTGAGTTTGTAGGAGGCGGTGAACTTTTGATTGAAAATACCGAAGCCAGTGGACCCTTCGAGGTTTGATCCGTCAGTATAAAACATCTTAGAACAGTCGACTTCTCGGAATTTATTATAAAAAATATTTGGAACCACTTGTGGGCGTATATGGTCCGGAATTCCAATAATCTCATCTTTCATGGATGTGTCGAAGAAAACAGTAGATTCAGAAGTATTTATGAAATGCACACGGTTGGGATTGTAAGAAGAAGGAATAATATTTTGCGCCATGTAGTCAAAGTACAGGGACATAAAACGGGTCTGAGAATTGAGCTCAACAAGCCTTTCGAAATTTTCAATCACCAACGGGTTCAAGATATCGCATCGAATGAGCAATCGATATGAGAGTTCCCAAAATCGATTTTTCAGCGGGAGAACGCCCGACAGGACTTCGAGACTCATCGTATGGGTCGACTGCATGCACCCTAAGGCGATACGCAAACAACGATACTGAATTCTTTCGAGTTTGATGAAATGTATGTTCGCGGCGGATCGAAAGCAGAAGCATCCGTATTCCAGTACCGACAGTATCGTTGTTTGATACAACCTAATTAGGTCTCCTGGGTGGGCACCCCACCACGTTCCGGTTATTGTACGAAGAAAGTTGATCCTTTGCTGGCATTTCTGTTTCAGATACCGAATATGGCATCCCCAAGTACCTTTCGAGTCGAACCAGACCCCTAGATATTTTACTGTGAAGACCTGAGCTATAGTTTGACCCATTAATAGAAGCTGTAGTTGTGCTGGTTCACGCTTCCTAGAAAATACAACTAGCTCAGTTTCCTCCGTGGAGAATTCGATACCCAGCTTAATAGCCCATGCAAACAAATTGTCCAAGGTATTCTGTAATGGTCCTTGTAGATCGACAGCTTTGGGTCCCGTAACAGACACCACGCCATCGTCTGCAAGTTGTCTTAACGTGCAGGAATTGTCAAGACATTCATCAATGTCGTTGACGTAGAAATTGTATAACAGGGGGCTTAGACATGAGCCCTGGGGAAGGCCCATGTAGCTAAATCGTGATGTCGATAAGTCACCATGCGAAAAATGCATGTGCTTTTCAGACAACAAGTTTAGTAAAAAGTTGTTTAAAGTCGCTGAAAGACCATGCTGGTGCAGCTTCTCTGAAAGAATGTTGATAGAAACTGAATCAAAAGCCCCCTTTATATCTAGGAACACTGATGCCATCTGCTCTTTACTAGCATAGGCCATTTGAATTTCGGTTGAGAGCAACGCAAGACAATCTTTCGTCCCTTTGCCTTTGCGAAAGCCAAATTGTGTATCTGACAGTAAGCCGTTTGCTTCGACCCAATTGTCGAGGCGGGATAGGATCATTTTCTCGAACAACTTCCGGATACAAGATAGCATTGCGATCGGTCGATACGAATTGTGGTCGGAGGCTGGTTTTCCTGGTTTTTGGATGGCGATGACCTTCACTTGCCTCCAATCGTGTGGGACAATGTTAGCCTCAAGAAACTTATTAAATAAGTTCAACAAGCGTCTCTTGGCAGAGTCTGGCAGATTCTTCAACAAGTTGAATTTGATTCTGTCTGGCCCTGGAGCTTTATTGTTACACGACAAAAGAGCAAGTGAGAACTCCACCATCGAAAAAGGTGTTTCGTTCGCGTTATCGTGACGGGACGCGGCGCGGTAGATCTTCTGTGCCGGGGCGGAATCCGGACAAACCTTCTTGGCGAAATCGAATATCCAACGGTTTGAATATTCCACGATCTCATTAGTACTGTTTCGATTTCGCATACGTCGGGCTGTTCCCCAAAGAGTGCTCATCGATGTTTCTCTCGTTAATCCGTCGACGAACCGGCGCCAATAACCGCGTTTTTTGGCTTTCATCAAACTCTTCATTCGCTTGTCTAACGTCGCGTACTGTCGAAAACTAGCGGGTAACCCGTCGTTCCGGAAGGTCTTAAACGCGGCGGCCTTCTCTGCGTACACGTCTGAGCACTCTTTATCCCACCAGGGATTGGGAGAACGTTTTTGTATGTTCGCGCCGGGTACTGGCTTAGTCTGAGCTTGATTCGCGCTGTCGAGAATCAAGCCAGCCAAAAAGCTGTACTCTTCCTCCGGAGGAAGTTCTTGAGTAGATTCGATGTTGTCGGATATCGCGGCAGCATAGCTCTTCCAATCGATATTTCGTGTGAGGTCATACGAAATATTGATTGTTTCCAATGGCCTTGAGCCGTTATTGATTGAGACTACGATCGGCAGATGGTCGCTACCGTGGGGATCAGGGATTACCTTCCACGCGCATTCTAATTTTAGCGAGGTCGAGCAAAGGGATAAATCTAATGCGCTTGGGCGCGCTGGTGGGGGAGGAATCCGTGTCATTTCACCCGTGTTTAGAATTGTCATGTTGAAGTTGTCGCAAATATTGTGAATTAAAGAGGAACGGTTATCATCATAAAGGCAACCCCATTCCGCACCGTGAGAGTTAAAGTCGCCTAAAACTAGTCGCGGTGCAGGCAGGGATTCTATGATGTCATGTAGCCGGCGATGCCCAATCGCGGTGTTGGGGGGAATATATATGGAAGCTATGCAAAGATCTTTGCCTTTGATTGTTACTTGACAAGCGACAACTTCAATACCTGTTATCGAGGGAAGGTTAATTCTGTAGAAGGAATAGCGCTTTTTGATCCCCAAAAGCACTCCTCCATAGGGGGTGTCTCGATCCAGGCGAATAATATTAAAGTCGTGGAAGTTGAGATCTATGTCGGAAGTTAACCAAGTTTCACATAATGCAAATGCATCGCAACTCAAATTATTTATTAAAATTTTGAAGGAATCGATTTTCGGGATGATACTTCTGCAATTCCACTGTAGAACAGTGATCAAATCCGTGACCTCGTTCGATGAGTTAGCCATCGAAGGATACAATCGCTGAAAGGAGGGGCCATTTAGCAGTCAACTGCTTCAAAAATGTTCTTACTGTAGGGAGAAAAGCTAACAACAGACTTTTAATAGGATCAGTTATATTGAAAGTTTTTATTATCCAGTCCACAATGTCCGAGAGTTTGATAATTCCAGTGCCGCGATTATTCTCGAACTGAAACAGAGGAACACTTGGGATTTTTGATGTTCCGGGAAGTGCTGGGAACTCCTTCTCTGAGTTTAATCCTCCGAGACCAGGAGCTAATTGCTTCGGTTTGGTTGCAACACTTCCAATAGATGTGACTTTCTGAGTCCCGTCAAGGGATACCTTCTGGCCTTTACAACGAACTTTAGGAGAGGAAATGTTCCTCCTCTTCCTATAACTTCTAGGCGCCCTAGTAGATGTTCCCTCTTGTGGGTCATCAGCCTCGCCCTCGTTAGGAGGCAAGTGAGCATAGATGTTTGTTGAGGTTGGTGGTGTAGCTTTCTTTAGCATTTCTGCAAAAGAACGTTCGGATCGTCCAGCAAGGGAACGTTTTAGTTTATCCCCGCGTAGTTTGTACGCGGGACATGCCGAGATATCATGCAGATTCTCTGCACAGTAAGGACACTTCTCAGCATTCTTACTGCACGAATCATCTAGATGATTCTCCCCGCATTTTCCACAGCGGGCCTTATTGCTACAATGGGTGGCTGTGTGACCCAATTGTTTACACTTTGTGCAATTCATGACCCGCGGCACAAACAGACGCACAGGCAGACGAACCTTGTGCAAGAGGACGTAATTTGGCAAAGCGGTACCAGCGAAGGTCAACCGATAAGAGTTTGATTGGGGGTACGTTTTTGAACCATCCCCCGCAACTACTACTGAGTGCAAACGCTTGCACTCGAGTATTTTCACTGGCTGAAGTAAGCGGTCTCTGAAACGGCCAACCCCGTACTGCAGCAGATCCTCGCATGTCAAACTGTCATCGGTGACAACGCCTTCAGACTGTACTTTCACAGCTGGAATATACACGTGATAGTCCTTCGTAAAGTGCTCGCAGCAAGCAATATCGTTTGCCTGCTTTGAGTTAGTCAGCACGACCCTCAGCCTGTCTGAGCGGACCTTTTTTATTTCGATCACAGCCGAGAACCGTTCCGTCAGGTCTTTTGAAATCTGTAATAGATTCAGCGATTTTGTTTTGGGCCGAAAGAAGACCACAAAGGGACCGGTCGAGAGCTCTGGATATTGTTTGGGTCGGGGGAGAGCCTTAGGAGTCGACTCGATCTCCATTTGGCCATCCGGGGAGGAAGCCATCGACACCGTCAACGCACGGGGTCAGCACCCGCGCAGACGGGAAAAAGCCGTAAATGTATCAAAAAGGTAGATTTCACTTATCTGTGTACTCGTTTCCCACGACGCACCAGTCCAGCTTAAATCGCTGGTTATTGTTCAATCCTCGCTTTACGAACAAAAGGTTGAGGAATGTCGCCTAACGGTTAACACACGCACAAAAGAAAATA